>NC_056726.1:582184765-582187265 GCF_019279795.1 Protopterus annectens | reverse complement strand
GCCATTGTTGGGGTTGACAGTGATTTGGGTGTCCAGGAAGGTGATATGCTGGCCTCTGCCTGAGACTTCGAAGCTGAGATAGGGAATGCTGCTTTTAAGGGTGTGCAGGAAGGAGTCCAATTCAGTGTTGGATCCATTCCATACAAAAAAAATGTCAATATAACGACGGTACATGCTGACGTGGTGGAAACCTGGCAGGAGGGTTAGCTTTTCTTTTTGGCCCGTGCAAAGGACCACATTAGCGTATGCGGGGGCCATCTTGGAGCCCATGGCTACACCTTTGGTCTGTAGGTAAATTTCACCATTGCAGTTAAAGAAATTATTTTTCAACACAGCTGTGGTTAAAGATAACAACATTTCAGTTCTGACTGCATTAAACTTAGCATGCTTGTTTAAGAATAACTCTACAGCTTCTAGTCCTTCCCTGTGAGCGCTATTATTGTACAGTGCTACGATATCAAGAGTAACAAGGATACTGTCAGTAAAATCACAGTTACAGTTATGCAATAATTTCAGAAAGTGCCAGGAGTCTTTAATGTAAGTGTCCGTGGCTTGCACCAGCGGATTGTATACAGAGTCTAGGTATTGTGAGATGGTCTCGGTTTTAGTCCTTTTGTTCGATATTATCAGTCTTAGTGGTGGGTCTCCGGGATTTTTGTGCACCTTAGGAATGCCGAATGCTCTTCCTAAGTAAGGTTGGTGCACATAGAGGTAGAGCTATTCATCCAGAGAGAGGAGCTGCTTTTCTTCAAGCGTTTTGAGTAGCTTATCAATACTGGAGAAGTTGTTGATGGCTTCTTGTAGGGTGACCGCTTGGTAGTACTCGTTTATTTGGCAGCTTCGTTTAATTTGTTGGCATAGGCAGTTTGTTCCATGAGAACAATGCCCGTGCTGTCAGCCTTCATGATCCTCAGGCTTCTGTCGAGCTGAGGTCGTTTAATGCTCTTTTCTGCCTCTGTGAGGTTGAACCATTTGTGGTTAGTGGGTTGTTTGAGTAGAGTTCTGATCTCAAACTCGCAAACATTTTGGAAGGCTTGGGTATTATTGATGGCTGGGGTGTACATACTTTTCCTCCTGAGTTTGTTGGCAGTTTGACTCTGGGTGCCCTGGGTTGCCGTAGCGTCCTCCTCCTGGTCATCGTAGATGATTTTAAGGTTCAATTTCCTCAGGTAGAGCCTGAGGTCGAGTAGCACATCAGGGGTCCTCGCTCTTTGCGAGGCAGGAAAAGAAGCCTTTGCAATAGTAGCAGGTGTGCTGGAGTGAGGTATCTGTTCGTCCAGATTGAACACAGTATTGTGGAGCTGATTCTTCCTGAGGGTTAATATCCCTCGTTGTGCTCAGTGGCCATGGGTCTGCCTACCTGTGCCCACCTGGTGGAGTTCTGCCTCCTCCCTCTGTAGTACCCCGCTCCCCCTCCTTTGTCCTCTGCCCTCTGCTGCTGATTCCAGTTGGGGGAGTGCCCTGTTGTGTTGCCCTGCCATAAAAAGGCTGCTGATTGAGGCGAACACCTGTTCCGCTGGTAAGTTTTGAGGACTTGCTCCGTTGGGTAGGGCAAGGGAGGCGGAGTTGGGAGGTTTGGTCTAGCTTTACCATAGGTGGCCTTGAGTGCGTCTTGTGTCTCCTAATGGCGCCATGACCATGTCATATTGTAGGTCGGTTTTGTCGTTTGTTGGTCCTGTGGTTACAGGGGAGTGAGCCTGTTCTGTCTCTCGTTCTTGAGCCTGCTATACGGCAAGATTTATTCCCATATTGCTGCCAAGTCTCTGTTAAGCTTTTTTGTTTCCTATGAGATACTAAGGCGTGGCCACATGCGAGTGATCCTGGGTGAAATGCCATCGAGCGTGTGCCTGTAGTTTTGCAAAGTCCTGATGTTTCAGGGCCTGGTCTTCCGCAACAGCCGCAATTCTTCTTTGAGCTGGTTGAAGTCTCCTTGGTTGTGGTCAGCTGAGGGAGTTGAGGTGTAGTTAGTCCTGTGACCATTATATAGTTTGACCAGCTCAGAGAGAAAATGTTCATGTCCCTGGAGATTCCATTCGGGGAAGTCTATAAAACCTGAAGGCCCTGTGGGACGATCCGTGGTGTTTACCTGAGACTTCAGATAATAGATGTCGTACTCAATATTTTTTGTACAACATCAATTTAACTTTCTAAATCAAAGATGATATTCTTACATTGGTTGGTCGAATAGGCGGTTGTGCCGCTCTCGCCCTCTGTGTTCGGATGTTGTTGCTGGTTATTGACCAATGAGAAGGGTTTCCTCACCTTGGTCGCTTCCATCGAGATGCAGGAGCCGGTGTTGGCGTTGGCATTTAATCCTCTAATTAGGTCTGCTGGCGGGGAGGCGCTGTTGTTGGTCTTTCTGGTGGGATGATGCGTGGTCAGTCCTGCGGCGCTGTCACTTGCCATTTCTGTCCAGAAGGATCTTGTGGGTCCCTCTGGGTGGTCCTGCTGCTTGTTGGCGGCATTGTTCTGTGTTGGACTGCTGCTGTAGCCTGTAAAA
>NC_056726.1:582162265-582169765 GCF_019279795.1 Protopterus annectens | reverse complement strand
ACTGCATTAAACTTAGCATGCTTGTTTAAGAATAACTCTACAGCTTCTAGTCCTTCCCTGTGAGGGATATTATTGTACAGTGCTACGATATCAAGAGTAACAAGGATACTGTCAGTAAAATCACAGTTACAGTTATGCAATAATTTCAGAAAGTCCCAGGAGTCTTTAATGTAAGTGTCCGTGGCTTGCACCAACGGATTGTATACAGAGTCTAGGTATTGTGAGATGGTCTCTGTTTTAGTCCTTTTGTTCGATATTATCAGTCTTAGTGGTGGGTCTCCGGGATTTTTGTGCACCTTAGGAATGCCGAATGCTTTTCCTAAGCAAGGTTGGTGCACATAGAGGTAGAGGTATTCATCCAGAGAGAGGAGCTGCTTTTCTTCAAGCGTTTTGAGTAGCTTATCAATACTGGAGAAGTTGTTGATGGCTTCTTGTAGGGTGACCGCTTGGTAGTACTCTCGTTTATTTAGCAGCTCGTTTAATTTGTTGGCATAGGCAGTTTGTTCCATGAGAACAATGCCCGTGCCTTTGTCAGCCTTCATGATCCTCAGGCTTCTGTCCGAGCTGAGGTCGTTTAATGCTCTTTTTTCTGCCTCTGTGAGGTTGAACCATTTGTGGTTAGTGGGTTGTTTGAGTAGAGTTCTGATCTCAAACTCGCATACATTTTGGAAGGCTTGGAGGGTATTATTGATGGCTGGGGTGTACATACTTTTCCTCCTGAGTTTGTTGGCAGTTTGACTCTGGGTGCCCTGGGTTGCCGTAGCGTCCTCCTCCTGGTCATCGTAGATGATTTTAAGGTTCAATTTCCTCAGGTAGAGCCTGAGGTCGAGTAGCACATCAGGGGTCCTCGCTCTTTGCGAGGGTAGGAAAGAGAAGCCTTTGCTTAATAGTAGCAGGTGTGCTGGAGTGAGGTATCTGTTCGTCAGATTGAACACAGTATTGTGGAGCTGATTCTTCCTGAGGGTTAATATCCCCTCGTTGAGCTCCTGGTGGCCATGGGTCTGCCTACCTGTGCCCACCTGGTGGAGTTCTGCCTCCTCCCTCTGTAGTACCCGCTCCCCCTCCTTTGTCCTCTGCCCCTGTGCTGCTGATTCCAGTTGGGGGGTTGCCCTGTTGTGTTGCCCTGCCATAAAAAAGGCTGCTGATTGAGGGCAAACACCTGTTCCGCTGGTAAGTTTTGAGGACTTGCTCCGTTGGGTGGGGCTTGAGGAGGCGGGTTGGGAGGGTTTGGTCTAGCTGCCATAGGTGGCCTTGGTGCGTCTTGTGTCTCTAATGGCATAGCGACCATGTCATGCCCAGGTCGAACATCGTTTGTTGGTCCTGTGGTTACAGGGGTAGGCCTGTTCTGTCTCTCGTTCTTGAGCCTGTACGCTTGGTTATTCCCATATTGCTGCAAGTCTCTGTTAAGCTTTTTTTGTTTCCTGAATACTAGCGTGGCCACATGCCGAGTGATCCTGGGTGAAATGCCATCGAACGTATGCCTGTAGTTTTCAAAGTCCTGATGTTTCAGGGCCTGGTCTTGCAGCTTGTGCAATTCTTCTTTGAGCTGGTTGAGTCTCCCTTGGTTGTGGTCAATGAGGAGGTTGAGGGTAGTTAGTCCTGTGTCATTATATAGTTTGACCAGCTCAGAGAAAATGTTCATGTCCCTGGAGATTCCATTGGGGAATCTATAAAACCTGAGGCCCTGTGGGACGATCCCGTGGTGTACACAGGACTTCAGATAATAGATGTCGTACTCAATATTTTTGTACAGCATCAATTTCCTTTCTAGATCAAAGATGATGTTCTTACATTGGTTCGAATGGGGCGGTTGTGCCGCTCTCATAACCTCTGTGTTCGGATGTTGTTGCTGGTTATTGATAAGGAAGGGGTTTCCTCCCCTTGGTCCTTCCATCAGATGCAGGACGGTGTTGGCGTTGGCATTTAATCCTCGTGGGTCTGCTGGCGGGAGCGCTGTTGTTGGTCTTTCTGGTGGGATGATCGTGGTCAGTCCTGCGGCGCTGTCACTTGCCATTCTGTCACGGGATCTTGTGGGTCCCTCTGGAGTGGTCTGCTGGTTGTTGCCGGCATTGTTCTGTGTTGGACTGCTGCTGTAGCCTGTAAAAAGGCTAGGGGTAAAGTCTCCGGTATTGATACGTAGGTCCCTGCATCTGTTTAGGATGCCTTGTGCCCTGTGCATGACCTCTTGGTATTCTCGTTGTAATGCTGCTGTTTCCGAGTTGATGCCTTCTTCGAAAAGGCTTTGGCTACTGGAGCCTGGTACCTCGCTAGGTGTGCTATCCATTTGTCCGGAGGCTAAAACTTACTTATGTATAACCGACTATTGAACTAGGAAGAAACTTTCAAAACTTAATTAAAAAACTTCCGAAACTTAATTAAAAAACTTCCGAACTTACTTTTCCGCACTTGAGAAAAGAAAAGAACAGGAAATAATGGAGTCTGACACCAAGCGGGTACAGTTACTGAGCGCTTTCGTTCGTTTATTGGAGTAATTCGAACTTCATCAGAGTAATAGCATTACAAAAGAGAATCATGTTTTATACTTTAGTAGGTCATGCCCATTGTTAATAAGGTGTAAAATGCTGCAAAACTATTGGTGGAAAAATAGCTGATAGGACCAATAGTAACTAATGCACACAGTTAAAACAAGCTGTTAAATGCTGTAAAACTATAGGTGGATGCTAGCTGAAAGGACCAATGGCAAGGCCTGGGTTGGGAGGGTTTTGAATGGCTAAGCTGTCAGGAAAGTGGGTGTGCTTTTGAATGGTTAGTTGTACCATTTCAAAGCGCATTTAACATTTAAGTTTTCGTTAAGGCCTGGGGGAGAGTCGGCCTGTAGAAGCAGCTGCCATTTAAGCTCTTTTAGTTCAAGGAGAGTGTTGTAGTCTCCGTAAAATGGACGGATTTGTTCAACTACCAGGAACAGAAATTTGGTGAAGTTGTTGCAGGCTGTGCTATGCCTGCTGAGAGCGTTACGTCGGTCTCCAGACCTAATGGCTCCTAGATGCTCCTTTACTCTATCAGATAATTTTCTGATAGTTTTGCCGATGTAGAAGGAGGGGCAATTTGTGCAGTAGGCTGCGTAGATCACCAGGGTCGAGTGGCAGTCATGGTGTTTATTGATTCTAACTGTGTAGCCACTGTGTTGGAAGTTGAAGTGGTCACCTGTGTGTATGTAAGGGCAGACCACGCAATTGCCACAGGGGTGTATGCCTATGGGTCTGTCTGGGGGGTCAGGCATCGGGGGGATAAGGTCATCCCTTTCAAACTCGGTCCTGAGCGTCCTAGTTTTCTTGTAGGAAAACATGGGTGCCTCGCCTAGGATTCTGTGAGTGGTGAGGTCTGACCTAATGATGTTCCAGTTCCTTAATAGGATGGTACGAAGGGGCCCATGTCACGGCTAATGGGGATGGGAAAACTGCTGGTTCTGTCCGCAGTGGTACCCCTGTTGCTGGGGTGAATCCATGGGTGAGTATGGGTTGGTGCCTGTCTCCTCTATGAGCAGCAACTTCCCGAAACACCTCGGTGATGAGCTCGTCAGGGTAGTGCCTTAGAGCAAACATGTGGGCTAGGAATTTACACTCTAGGTAAAAAACATTCTCGTCAGAGATAAGTCTTGACATGCGGATGAATTGCCCTCGGAGCACGTTCCTCTTCATGAAGAAAGGGTGCTGGCTCCTGAAATCCAGAAAATTGTTCCTGTAGGTGTCTTTGCGAAAGACGTTGGAACTGAGGGAGCCATTGTTGGGGTTGACAGTGATTTGGGTGTCCAGGAAGGTGATATGCTGGCCTCTGCCTGAGACTTCGAAGCTGAGATAGGGAATGCTGCTTTTAAGGGTGTGCAGGAAGGAGTCCAATTCAGTGTTGGATCCATTCCATACAAAAAAAATGTCGTCAATATAACGACGGTACATGCTGACGTGGTGGAAACCTGGCAGGAGGGTTAGCTTTTCTTTTTCCCACGTGCAAAGGACCACATTAGCATATGCGGGGCCATCTTGGAGCCCATGGCTACACCTTTGGTCTGTAGGTAAATTTCACCATTGCAGTTAAAGAAATTATTTTTCAACACAGCTGTGGTTAAAGATAACAACATTTCAGTTCTGACTGCATTAAACTTAGCATGCTTGTTTAAGAATAACTCTACAGCTTCTAGTCCTTCCCTGTGAGGGATATTATTGTACAGTGCTACGATATCAAGAGTAACAAGGATACTGTCAGTAAAATCACAGTTACAGTTATGCAATAATTTCAGAAAGTCCCAGGAGTCTTTAATGTAAGTGTCCGTGGCTTGCACCAACGGATTGTATACAGAGTCTAGGTATTGTGAGATGGTCTCTGTTTTAGTCCTTTTGTTCGATATTATCAGTCTTAGTGGTGGGTCTCCGGGATTTTTGTGCACCTTAGGAATGCCGAATGCTTTTCCTAAGCAAGGTTGGTGCACATAGAGGTAGAGGTATTCATCCAGAGAGGAGCTGCTTTTCTTCAAGCGTTTTGAGTAGCTTATCAATACTGGAGAAGTTGTTGATGGCTTCTTGTAGGGTGACCGCTTGGTAGTACTCTCGTTTATTTAGCAGCTCGTTTAATTTGTTGGCATAGGCAGTTTGTTCCATGAGAACAATGCCCGTGCCTTTGTCAGCCTTCATGATCCTCAGGCTTCTGTCCGAGCTGAGGTCGTTTAATGCTCTTTTTTCTGCCTCTGTGAGGTTGAACCATTTGTGGTTAGTGGGTTGTTTGAGTAGAGTTCTGATCTCAAACTCGCATACATTTTGGAAGGCTTGGAGGGTATTATTGATGGCTGGGGTGTACATACTTTTCCTCCTGAGTTTGTTGGCAGTTTGACTCTGGGTGCCCTGGGTTGCCGTAGCGTCCTCCTCCTGGTCATCGTAGATGATTTTAAGGTTCAATTTCCTCAGGTAGAGCCTGAGGTCGAGTAGCACATCAGGTGTCCTCGCTCTTTGCGAGGGCAGGAAAGAGAAGCCTTTGCTTAATAGTAGCAGGTGTGCTGGAGTGAGGTATCTGTTCGTCAGATTGAACACAGTATTGTGGAGCTGATTCTTCCTGAGGGTTAATATCCCCTCGTTGAGCTCCTGGTGGCCATGGGTCTGCCTACCTGTGCCCACCTGGTGGAGTTCTGCCTCCTCCCTCTGTAGTACCCGCTCCCCCTCCTTTGTCCTCTGCCCCTGTGCTGCTGATTCCAGTTGGGGGGTTGCCCTGTTGTGTTGCCCTGCCATAAAAAAGGCTGCTGATTGAGGGCAAACACCTGTTCCGCTGGTAAGTTTTGAGGACTTGCTCCGTTGGGTGGGGCTTGAGGAGGCGGGTTGGGAGGGTTTGGTCTAGCTGCCATAGGTGGCCTTGGTGCGTCTTGTGTCTCTAATGGCATAGCGACCATGTCATGCCCAGGTCGAACATCGTTTGTTGGTCCTGTGGTTACAGGGGTAGGCCTGTTCTGTCTCTCGTTCTTGAGCCTGTATGCTTGGTTATTCCCGTATTGCTGCAAGTCTCTGTTAAGCTTTTTTTGTTTCCTGAATACTAGCGTGGCCACATGCCGAGTGATCCTGGGTGAAATGCCATCGAACGTATGCCTGTAGTTTTCAAAGTCCTGATGTTTCAGGGCCTGGTCTTGCAGCTTGTGCAATTCTTCTTTGAGCTGGTTGAGTCTCCCTTGGTTGTGGTCAATGAGGAGGTTGAGGGTAGTTAGTCCTGTGTCATTATATAGTTTGACCAGCTCAGAGAAAATGTTCATGTCCCTGGAGATTCCATTGGGGAATCTATAAAACCTGAGGCCCTGTGGGACGATCCCGTGGTGTACACAGGACTTCAGATAATAGATGTCGTACTCAATATTTTTGTACAGCATCAATTTCCTTTCTAGATCAAAGATGATGTTCTTACATTGGTTCGAATGGGGCGGTTGTGCCGCTCTCATAACCTCTGTGTTCGGATGTTGTTGCTGGTTATTGATAAGGAAGGGGTTTCCTCCCCTTGGTCCTTCCATCAGATGCAGGACGGTGTTGGCGTTGGCATTTAATCCTCGTGGGTCTGCTGGCGGGAGCGCTGTTGTTGGTCTTTCTGGTGGGATGATCGTGGTCAGTCCTGCGGCGCTGTCTTTTGCCAGCTGACAGCTGGTGCCAGAGCCATGGCCTTAAGCTAAATGCCAAAAAGTGTATAGTCATCCCCTTTGGGAAAAACAAAGTGCCCACAAATTACCACATAGGTGGTAATCCATAAATTACGGAAGTAGTAATTAGGGACCTGGGGACCCAAGTTGATAGCAATCTCTCATTTGACAACTCACATTGTTGGCCAAAGTCGTTAGAAAAACATTACCTTATATAGCCCACCTAATCATGAAGGGATTCACATCTACGTAGATCAGGGGAGGTCATCATGCCCCTCTTTACTCATCCCTCCCATCAGGCCCATAATTGGAGTACAATGCCCTTTTTGGGATGTACCTTACCAGACACCTGCAGCAACTGGGGAAAGACCCTAAAAGTACCTCACCAAAGAGGATCAAAGGAGCTCAAACAGATGCACCATATGCTGCCGGTTAAAGAAACTCCAGCTCTACTCCAGTGGCGCCACCACCACCTGCTCCAGGAGTGATCTGTGCCTGGCGATATAAAGACATGTCCAGCCGGGAATTAATGGACATGCCTGCACCTCAGAAAATCCAAATCCCATCGAGCTCACGTGCTCTGAGAGACTTTAGAACACTCAGCACCCAGAAATAAACAGGACATGCTGGAGGACAGATTCATAACCAGAGGAAACCCTTCACTCTGGAGATAAAAATCCCAGTCCAAGGTTAGAGCGAGAGTCCCTCGTGACTCTCTTCAAGAGGAATCTTGATGATGTGAAGGTGGATGAGGGAGATAAATGAGGATTTACCCGGGTATCACTTCTGTGTCACTGTTAGAGACACAGTATACTAACCTCAAAAAAGGGCATAGCAAAATTAATTTAAAATGGGTGGTGAAAGCCAAACACACTCTGGCCAGGCTTATAAATGCCCTAGGGCAGATAGCCTAGTATGAACCTATGAACCACCAGGACTGGGTAAGGTAACCTGGTGATGAACATCAAACACGATGGGACTGGGGAGAGGTAGCACCAAGAGGTGAGTGAACGCCTGGGAGGCACTACCAGGACTGGGGAATGTAACCTGGTGATGAACATGAGCATGCCCAGGACTGGGGAAGGTAACCTGGTGATAAACAGGAGTGCTTCCAGGACTGGTGAAGGTAACCTGGTGAACATGCGCATGCCCAGGACTGGGAAAGTATCCGGTTTATGAACATGCGCCCGACCAGGACTGGGGAAGGTAGCCAGTTAATGAACATGTGCACAACTAGGACTGAGGAAGGTAGCCAGTTAATGAACATGCGCACAACTAGGACTGGGGAAGGTAAACTGGTGTTGAACATGCGCATGACCAGGACTGGGGAACCCTTTTGGGGGGGGAAAGGGAACCCTTTTTGGGGGGGGGGGGGAACC
>NC_056726.1:582007558-582157558 GCF_019279795.1 Protopterus annectens | reverse complement strand
TTTACAGCCCCGAAGGTGGCTGTGCTGGTGGCTGAGCCACAGAGCCAGGCTGGCTCTCTAATTGCAACATACAGCCCTCAAGATGGTGTAGAAGATCACTGACCTGGTCGTTGATCACTCTAAGCACCACAACCTCGACCTGGCGATGGGTGACAGGTGCCTGCCTGCACCCACTCCCAGGGGGTGAACCCCATCCCCTGAGGCAGTTCCACCCAAAGATGGTGCAGGACCAATGGACAGGGAGGTGCGGGGTTGGGCCCCAGATATGCTTGTGCCCGGTGCCTCAGCCAGCTGAGGTGGGACAGGTGGGTCCGTTGGGACCAGCCTTCCCAAGTGTGCTGTAGTGTTTAGATTTCAACATCATATATGGGTTAGTAATAGTCAACACATTCCAGGGTTAGGTACAACAGCATGCATAGATATTCCCATTAACCCAGACACCAGATACAGAACAGTTGCATAGCAAACAGAACACAGGCATATATGGGACCACGTAATAAGAACAGCATGCAGGTACGTTGAAGGCACCATGCCAACAATGTTGGAATAATTCAATATGGCACATGCATGAGAACCATTAGAATATTTATCAAACGATTGGCCATTATCAGAGTCAGTACATACCAGTTGGGGTGGGTATGTTGATTACTGTTGGAGATAAGGTGGTGGGAGAAAGATGTCAATTAACATCCTGGAACAACTGGTCAACACTCCCACCAGAGGTGACAACATATTGGACCTGGTCATCACCAACATGGGTGACCAGTGTTCCACACTGGAGGTCAACCCCTCGCTGGTTAGATCTGACCATAAACAAGTCACTTTGGATATCCACATTCCACCCCCACCACGGACAAGGAAACCACTGTGAAAAACTTTTCAAAAGCAAACTTCACGTTACTTAAGACTGAGGTGGAAAGTTTCAAAGCCTCCATGCTAAAGGATAATGCTGTCCAAGCTGCAAAATCCTTTACTAATGCATTCTACGGGCACCTACAAGAATGCATGGATCATGCTATCCCAAGCAAAACCAAGACTCACTCCTCCCAGAAAAGAAAACCAGTCTGGTGGACCCCTGCCATAAACAAGCTATACAATAGAAGGAGGAAACTAGTACAGGAAAGAGTAAAATTCCAAGAAGGGAAGACATCCCTGATCAGTATCAGCAAGAAACTACGATCCCTCATAAAAACATCCAGGGCAAGCTTTGAAAGAAAACTTGCCAAGGACTCCAAAGATAACCACAAGGCATACTTTAGCTATGTCAAGAATCTAAGTGGCAATGCTCAGATATGCTCGGAGTTAGTGCAGAATGGCACAAAATACACTGAACCAACCAATATTGCCAACATCCTGGCAGACAGGTTCAGTGCAAACTTTACCCCCTCTCACCCCCAAAAGGGCCCATAACCATACAAGAAGAATGTAGAGCCCCTGAAATCACAGACACTCAGGTTAAAATAGCACTCTCCAAAGCCAAAAACACAGCATCAATAGACTGGACGGTGTCCCAGGCTGCATCCTACATGAGCTCAAAAATGAATTAACCCCTCACCTAAACACACTGTTCAAACTCAGCCTCTCCACAGGCTGTGTACCCATAGAGTGGTGCACAGTCACAGTTATTCCACTCCACAAAGGTGGAGTCACAACAGACCCTGGGAACTATCGCCCTATAAGACTGACTAGCTTGGTCTGCAAGACTATGGAGCGTATCATCATGGAACTCGTTAACAGAGACATTGGGAACATCCAATCACTGGACCCTACCCAGTTCGGCTTTGTTAAGGACAGAGTATGCCTCCTAAACCTGGTGGACTTCTTTGAGACAGTTAGCAAGGCTATAGACAAGGGAAAGGTGGTACACACAGCCTACCTAGACCTTGCAAAGGCCTTCAACACCATTCCCCATTCTGGTATTATAGACAACTCACCAGCCTGAGCATAAACCCCTATGTCACAAGATGGGTTGCCAATTGGGTCTCGGACAGAACCCACATGGTTAGAGTTGCAGGAGCTAGGTCTGACTGTAAACCAGTTACAAGTGGCATTCCCCAAGGCTCAGTCCTAGGATCCCTCCTGTTCGGCATATACTTCTCAGAGGTACAGACAAGCACAGGAGGACTATAGCTGACCAAGTTCACAGATGACTGCAAACTAGGGGCTATAATTGACTCACAGGCTGACACAGACATCCTCCAAAAGGGTCTCACTGATACAGATACCTGTTGTCAAAATCATGGCCTCAAGCTAAATGCCAAAAAGTGCATAGTTATTCCCTTTGGAAATAACAAAGTACCCACAAACTACCACATAGGTGGTAGTCTCCTAAATACGGAAAATGTAATAAGGGATCTGGGGACCCAAGTAGATAGTAATCTCTCCTTTGATAATCGCATTGCCAAAGTGGTTAGAAAATCCTTCTATGTGGCCCACCTAATCACAAAAAGGTTTGCATCCAGATCAAAAGAGGTCATTGTGCCCCTCTACTCATCACTCATCAGACCCATCATAGAGTACAATGCCCCATTTGGGATGTACCTTACAAGACACCTGCAACAGCTGGAAAGACCACAGACGTACCTCACCAAAAGGATCACTGGCCTCAAACAGATGCCCTATGCAGCTCAAATGAAGAAACTCCAGCTGTATTCAGTTGCATACCGCCTTCTCAGAGGTGATCTCTGCCTGACATATAAGGCCATGTCCAACCCAGAATTGATGGACATACTTCACCTAAAGAAAACCTTATCCCCTCGAGCCACATACTCTAGGGATCTAAACCTCACCACAACAATAAATAGGATGTGCTGGAGGGATAGATTCCTGTCCCAGAGACTTCCCATGCTTTGGAACAAGATTCCAATCTACATTAGGCAGAGCTCCTCACTAGCACTTTTCAAGAGAAACCTTGGCGAGTGGATGGGAAACAGAAAGTTTACCCCAGGGATCACTTCAGTGGCTCTGCTGGACAGAGGCACAGGGAACTAATCTAAGGGGGTGGCGAAAGCCAACACATTCTGGCTAAGCTTATAAATGCCTTTGGGCAGATAGCTTTGTACCTACCTATGAACCTAAGTAGTATATTCCTGTACTCCACAATACTTTCCTAGTCAGTGCTGTTATCTGAACCTTGCAAGTCTTACTACACTACCCTATAGACCTATATTGGACACTGATATGGCTGTGAACATCATTACACATGAACCGGTTTTACTTGCAGTATACACCTCTTACCTGGTATACCTGTGGAGGGAGTGTTTGCTAACACTGACTGTTTGTACACATACGGCCGGATTCCCAGTTGATGTTTTGCACTATGCTATCCAACTCTTTCTGCACAGACTATGGCCATGTGTTTACCACATGCTGGTATGCCTGGACATATCTAGAACATTGCCCTCTTCCACCTTTAGTGACCTGATACACACATATACATGCTTTCCTACACAGTTATATTATGTAACACAGTGTGGGTGACAATGACCAGTGATACTTTATTTTTCAGTGAAACTACAACACTCACAGTCCCCTATAATGCAGGGTGGACGGTACCATTACAGGTTATATTGGTCTGTATTTCACAGCACAGTGTTCGTATCCAACGTACCTGTGGGAGCAATGTATGTTAGCACTACCTGACTGTTGCCACACAAGGTTCCAGATTACACATTTGTATTATGCACATACATCTCACTCTGTTACTGTACACACTCTGACCACAGCTTAACAGGTTGGGGTGTAAATGGGACATATGTGGCTTCTTAGTCACATAAGGTATTGAGGAGTTGCTAGTGTGCCAGGTTTGTTGTCATAGATGTGTGTCAATCAGTTGTATTTCCTGTTTGCTGCCTATACATCTGGGATCATCCCACTGATTTCCCAGGGGGACAGGTTGATAGGCATTAGATATGGGCCACTTTAATAGACAGTCTGGACATATCTGTACAGTTGTGGTGTATAATTCTGTATGCAGACTACTACCACTGGCAGGATTCAAACCGTGGCTGGCAGACTACTACCACTGGCAGGATTCAAACCGTGGCTGTGTGTGCTAATAAAACAACAGTTCACATCTCAGTTGCATGTGCTATTTGGGTTTTGTTGTCTGCATTTTCCCTATTTACTGTCTATGTGTCTCTCAGTTGTACTAAATGGCCTCTGGGGATTACACCTGTCATATACAGGCATTCCTACACATTCACGTTATGGTGCATGGTGTGGGTAACAGTGCTTAATACTACAGTACTATTACATGATTGCAAATCTACATTACCATATGATACCAGAATATACATATACAGTCCAGCAGTTAGACCTGCTTTGAAAGGGTATTGCACTTTTATTGCCATACTAACAATATGAGACTCTTCTGGACATATTCTCTACTGTATGCAGTACTTCCCTTAAACAATACAGGTTTTATACTAGCAATTACTTTACTACTACTTTTATTTTTATTTCCTATGACAGTAAAAGCATGAGTATTACTAACCTGCCTCGCGTTGCAACCGCGCCAGGTGGCAGATGTAGGCCTCCTGGTTCATGGCCGCTACATTGCAGCTGTGGGGGACATAAAAGGAATATTTAGCCATACCTATCCATGATATACCTGAGCTGGCAATTATTAAACAGGTAGTGGACTGATACTTACACATGGCTGGGACATCCCCTGATGCTCTAGCCTCTTGGAGCCACTCGTCCAAGAGGTCCCCCTTCCGCCACTTCAGGTCAGCATAGTGGTGCCTGACCTGCTCACCAGTTCGGGGTATGCCAGTGGCACTGGTGAGATCATGGGCGAGATGGTCCCAGGCCTCCATCTTATATTGGGAGCCCTGGTACTGGCCCTGCAGCAGTCTCTGTGCATGGTCTTTAAGTAGAAATCCAGCCATGACATTAGACTCCTGGATGCACCAGCACTGCGCTCGGAAGTCCACTCCTTCTCCACTTACTGTCATAGTGCCTGCAAGGGGAAGCTACAACCAGTTATGAGCTGTATTCCCGCCTCTTGGGTTTAAGTAGGGCCGATTCCCCGCACTTTTCCGTGATTGGCTGGTTTTGAAAAGGCTAAGCTATGGGCAAACCTGCTTACCTAAGGTTGGCATTGTTTAAAGGGGTATACCACTGGGCACAAAGAGTTAGCTGGTCTACACATTGCTCATACCTCCTAAGCTGACCTGTGCAATGCTTGGTGTTGCCTACAGTAGACATTCATTATAACGCCTTTTTGGTATTGTGTTATTTTTCATTATACCTTATATGTATGCCTAGTATCCCTGATTGATGTGTATGTATACTCTGTGGGGTCCTTGTGTTTTATTGGGGACTTCAACACCCTATTACAAGTACACCTCATTTCTGGGCTTACTGCTGTACTCTAGTTCACTTTTTATGTTATGTAGGCGTTTATGGCACATATGACTGTATACTGATGCCTTTCACAGGTTCAGTTTGGTTATACTTTGGTGAGGACATGTTTACTACTACCTCATTCTTCCGTACTTCTGTGATGGCTTGGTGGATAGCTACTGGGACTATGGTGTATAGTGTCCTGGGTTCGAGACCTGCATGGCTGTTTATTTTGTTGCTGGGCAGAAAAAGGCCCATTGGATACAGAGTGATTAAGGCACTTTAAAGCAGTTGTAAGCGGGTTTGCATGGTGGTAAGCACTGCTTATTTCAGGTTATAGCTTCTTACACTCAGTTAGCTTCTACTTTGCTTAATCTTTGTAGGCAATGCTTACCCCTGCACAAATGCACTTAAACACACTTACTAGTGCTTACATATGCTTACTACTGTTTATCTCTGCTTACACCTCCTTACTACTGCCTTATTCATTATGACACTGACTCTTCACGTGCATTTCTGGCAGTACTCCAGTTCATAAATATATGTTATTTAGTGGGTTTTGCAATAAAAATATTGGTTATACCATGCTTTGCCATGTAAAATAGACTGTGCTGCAGTGGGACTCGAACCGGGAATGCCTGCTCTTTAGGCGAATGCTCTGCCAACTACACTATTGCTGTGCTGCTTCACTTGCATATATCTTCCTTGTTATCCTCTTCAGCCTTTTAAGCTGCTTTAACCATAGCTAAGCAATGGGCACACCCACGCACCTATGGTTAGCTGTAGTCGGATTTAAAAAAAATGAAGGGGTTTCTTGTTTTAATTTTTATGTCCTGTTGCTGTTGTACACATAGGGGATTGTTGGTGGGGATATGCGGACACCTATGAGCAGGCTCGCTCATTTATTTCCACTTTGTGCTGTTCTACATTGCAGGGGCGTGTTTATTCTGAGAGCTCTGCTCTCAGGCACACCCCCTGCACTCGTACACACTCCATGTAAGCCTAGGAGGTTGGGCAGTGTGTCTTTATTAATATGCATGGCATTTTGCCATCCTCCTCCTAAACAGGAGTTTCCGTGCAGGACTAAGCTAGTCCTGCACAGAAGATTAGTGAATCCGTGGGACTGTTTCATTAAGCACCTCTTTGCATCAGAAACATGACTCTCACCCTTCCATCACCACAATGTGGAATCGAATGAATGGGTAAAATGAGGAACACGTATTAATGACTATAGCTAGGAAGATCAGGTCATGGTCATTTACTGCTTTTTTTCCCATAGTTTGCTGAACTCTTTAGATAAATTGATATGCTTTGGTGTTATGTGATGTTTATATTGATATTTATTTAAAAAAATATTAACAATGAATTTGTCCCAAACCCTTTCAATGTGGAAGAATCAAATTTTAAAGACTCAAAATGAGAAAAGTTCCTAATATGGAGGATGATGATCTGGTTTCCATTCATTAGTGGATTGTAATGTGTTACAGACTTAGATGTAAATAAATTAATCTTTACAGTTTTCTTTACCATGTACTACAAATTTGGAGAAAAAATATAATATTAAGTATATACACCATTGAAAGCTGTAACACTCATCTACCACAGTGAGAGCAGCCGCCATCAAAGAATGGTAGGAAATTGTTAAACCTTTTATTTGGACTGTGACATCCCCACTCTGGGCTAGTAATCAAGGAGGCTGAATCCTCACCACTGACAATGTAAAGTGGCGTTCACTTGGAATACAAATGGACACACACAGTATTTCCAGATGCAGATCTCTCTACATCAAGCACAATTTCCCTTATGAAAACACAAGGAACACAGTCAGCCGGGGTCTGGATTTCTTTATATCTGTCTCCCTCTAGGGCCCCAATAAGACTCCCCACTAGCACATCTATACAGTTAAGTCCTCAGCTGAGTGTCCAAGCCAAGTCCTCCAGCACCCTCTCTGTGAAACCAGTGCTTCATGTCCTTGCTCCAAGTAGCTGACACATACACACACTGTGAGATTTGATTTGCACACACACACACACACACACACACACACACACACACACACACACACACACACCTGGGAAAGTCTGGCACAGATTTATCTGCTGTGCCCCCTTCTGCCCAGACTATAAGGTAGTTATCACTGCCACCAGACACTACAAAGCCAGCTACCTAAGCCTCTTGCAGGGGTGCCCAGTTATACTGAGTGAAATTAATATTAATACAAATGGTAATGTTAACCAAACAGCCAGGCTTCAGGAGTGGCCATAGTGTCACCAATAGATATAAGTACTCTCAAACAATAAAATATTCTCTAAAGGACCAGCTACAATGAAAAGTTTAAATATATTTACTAATAAGTAATAAAAGAACATGAAAATAAGAAATATCTATTTACAGTAAACACCAGAGTTTTGTTCACAGGAAATATTAAAAATAACACAGCTGGAAAAATTCACACAGTTACAGAAAAACAATATTTAACTAATCTCAGTATATTTTCCTAACTAATCTGCGGAATTAATGTTCCTACTTACTTAATAGAGCAAGGCAAGATGTAGGAGGTGAGAGATCCTTTTATGTTAGGCTCCAAGAAACAGGCTGCCCTGACACTTCCATCTCACTTAATATTAAAACATTATTTCTGTACAGAATGACATCACATTCATCTGGTCATCTGACTTCTAGTTGCCATGCAACCCGCCATTGCTAGAAACTTCCAGGATTTAACACCTACATGTCAATAATACACACACAAAAGCATTGCTCAGATCTGCTGCAGCTTCTGGAAGCCATAAAACAATTACAAACTTCCATTCCTCCTACATAGATTAACAAACCATGTTTCTTACAGACATTGCATCTCTAGCTTCAATCAAAACTGTGAAATAACATCTTTATGATCTAGGCCCAGTAATTTAATTTCTTAGTATTTTCCAAAGTTAGCTAGAGCTGAATTTAACCTCTTCTCTTCCATTATCCTCTATTAACATATATATTTAATTCAGCTACAATACAGTCAGGACCCACTGTTGGTACATTTTTAACATAAGCAGCTTTACAAATACATTTTCAACACAGACATCTGTAGAAATCAGTTTGATATACAAATGACATATAATTCTTTACAAAATTCCAGCTACCTCTGCTGGCACATGTTGCACATCCACTGCCCTACTTCTCCTGGCATAGCTGGCAATGCCTCACATCGTCACATCTCTCCCCTCTTTGAAGACTCAAGCTAGTTTTTCAAGTGATCCTTAAGAAACATTGCTTGAGAGTAATGAGCCTATCTGGGAATACATTAACCTATGCCTTGTCTTGAGATCCCATCTGCATAGGGACTGCTGACCCCACTACAGTGTTGCACTGTCATATCATATGCCTGCAACCCCAGGTTCCACCATAGTTACTTGGCATTTTGCTGGCTGGCTAACTGTAGCCATAGATCACCCTCAGAATCCTCCTGCCTCCTACTGCAAGTACTTAGCGCCAAAACCTCCATGTCATGGTAAGGTTTCATCATGTTAACATGGTACGAATTGGGCCCCTGCCTCCTGCATAGCAGTTCTACCATGTAGTTAACATCACTGACCTTCCCTACCCCTTTGATGGGTCTCTCCCAAGCTGCCTGCAGTTTATTGGGTCTGACAGGATGAGAACTATAACCTGTTGCCCCACAGCATACTCTCTGGCTCTAGCATTCCTGTCATACCAGAGCTTTTTCTGCTGTTTGGCTCCTGCCAGATTCTACTAGACCAAGTCCCTAAGCCTTGTCCTGAGGTTTAGGACATATGTCACAACAGAGTCCTTGTGGGATTCTTGCTCACAAGCCCCACAATATCCATAGCTACCCTCTGAAATGGCTCCTCACTCACAGGCACAGGCAAAGGCATAAAAGGAGCTCTGACTTTGCCTCCTGCTTTGCCTACTTTTTGGCACTGCTCACAGGTCTTGCAGTATCCTGTTACATCCCTGGCAATCCCAGGCCAATAAAAGTTCTACATAATACACCTCTTGGTATGCTTTATGCCCATATGACCTGCAAAAGGAATGTCATGGGGTATGGCTAGAAGTGCCAGATGGTAGGCTCTAGGCGCTACTGAATGCTGTATTACCTTAACCCTTATCTCTCCCTCAGGAGTCCAATCTCTATACAGTAACCCTTTGTTCCAGTATACAGACTTCCCTTTTCCTTGAGAACCAGGAGCCTCCCTACCTACCTCCCTCAGGCCTCTCAGTGTAGGGTCCAAGAGCTGTGCCTGTCTCAACTCTATCTTTGTAACCCTTCCCAGCTCTTCATCCACAGGAAGACTGGTATCCTCTGACAGGGGTGCCTTACTGTCAGCCTGGGTACTACCACTTACCTCTGCCATTGCAGTCAGTCTGTCCAAGGGAACATCAGTACCTACCAGCAGCTGTGGGTCACCTTTAGGCTCACTTCTACAGAGTAGCTCCCTCCCTGAAATAGCCACCTCACCAGCCCTGGGTTCAGATGTGGGGTCTGTCCGGGTCTCCCCCAGGGCTACCAGACCCACATGACTGTCTCCAAGCCTGACTGCATGTAACTGCATGCACACAAGGTACTGCATTATCAAAAGCATTCTCTATCAGTACATCTGCAGGGATATCCTCAAACACATCTACTTGCTTGCTTCCTTTTCTGCCCTCCCAGTCAAGGTGAACCCTAGCCAAAGGCATTTAGAATGGGGTCCCTCCTAAAGCTCTGAATAGAATGGACTGCCCAAACAAGTACTGTTCCTGTTTAACTACTGCAGCCTTCACAACAGTTATGTCTGAGGCTGTGTTTCTCTTAGCAGTGGCCTGTTTTCCATCCACTAAGATAGGTTATAACCTCTTGTGATAGTTTGGTACCCTTCTTGTCTCCAGACAACTTAACACTGGCATACTGTTATCAGGGCCGGCCTTAGCTGAAATGGCACCCTAGGCGAAATAGTACTCCAGTGCCCCTTAAGCCCCACCCACACCATACTAATATACACCCCTATAAGCCACACCCACAGGCAGGCCACTCTCCAAGAAGGCCACTTCAGTCTTTTCCTTCAATTATTTAAATGCATAGGAAGAAAAGATACCTTGTAATGTAGTTAAACTGCAAGTAAAGGATGATGGATTTTTTCTTTAATAAACCTATTTTATCTGTTGCTCCTTCACACATATTTTACTATAAAAGTCAGCCTTGTTTCAAAGGGTTGCTTAACTTACAGTTTAATTTACTTTGGGGTAGGAGAGTGAGTCTTACAGCTCAGTGAAAGTAGAATACCAATCTCTCTCCTCCCTGTGTACAGCAGCTTAAGCTAGAATAGCACAAACACAGATAGCCATTTGGTAAACACAATCTCACAATGAAAACAGACTTAGCATAAGCATTAAACTTCTCTGCCATTGAAATGGCATGAAAATCCACATTCATAGAAAATGCATCTTGCCATTAGGTTTATCTTTGGGCTGTTTTCAAAACAGACTCCTTGCACACATTTTTAGGGCCATGCATGCATGTATTCGTTCCTTGATTCGCCTTCCTGATTATAGTAAATTATATTCCTTGTATAATACCACTACCACTTGTTAGAAAGCATTTTAAATTGCAGTTTAACATTATTTTAATAAGCAATGAAATGATGTATAAAATCAATAATAACACTATTCATTTCAGAAAATTTCAACCATAAAAGGCTAAACTTCTGTCATTACAATCTACCAATATCACTTGATGCACAATCTTGCAGAAGTAAAATCATGTGAATAATTCCACATTAAAGAAATATGCAACTAATGAAGAGTTTGCTACTGGCAAACAACTTTACACCTCAGTGCTTCATCTACAAATTCTGTGTATGTTGCCCTTGAAGAATTGCCTATACTACAATTAAAAATCTGATAAACTGGTAATATTGCAATAGGAAATTACTAAAACTGACAAGTTCATAGTTACTAGATATCTCATACAAAGGAGACACACTCAGGAGTGCAAAACTGCTACCCCCTTATAATGCACCAAATAATCAGCAATTGTATGGGAGCTGCAATATCAGCACTTCATCTACATGGTGCAGGAGTAGAATCCACAGTTTTCTGCACCAAAGGCAATTATACTACTAATGCTGCTTTCAAATTCCCTGTATAATAAAGCACTACTTGTTAGTGTGTTTTAAATTTGTAGCTCTGTGCTTTAAATTTGTAGTTTTGAACATTTTGCCAGTAAGCAATGAAACAATGCATTTCCCAATAATGAAATAACTAACTGCCCATTTCAGAATATTTTAACCATAAAAGGCTACTCAAACTTCTATCATTACAATCCATCAGTATAAGTCAATAAGCACAATCTCTGCAGAAGTAAATTTCATCCGAATAATTCCACATTAAAGAGATTCATAACTAATGAATAGGCTGTTACTGGTAAGCAACTTTATATTTCAGTGTTTCATTTACAAATTCAGTGCTTGCTGCCCTTTAAGAATTAATTGCCTATGTTACATAAAAAAAATGGTAAGCTGGTAATACTACAATAGGGAATGACTGAGAAACCAACACGTTCATAGTCACTAGGCATCTTAAACAAAGGAAGACACACTCAGGAATACACAACCACTATCTCACCATAAATTGGCAGCTAGGGCATTACATACAATGCCTCCATACCTCTCAACTTCTTAGCACAAGAGAGCTGGACAAAGCCTAAAATATTGGGGGGGGGGGGCAAAGGCTCCAAAAGGACATATTATAAATATTGCTCTTATAGACTTAAAGAGTTGCTAGAATAACAGCATTTATCTTAGCAGGCATTGTCTAAAGGAAATGAAGACTGAAACTCAAATGTATGACATTTAATTATTTCAGTCTGTAGGGATTTTCCAGAAAACCACACATTTTATGAGGAATAGGCCAAAAATATGAGGCAAGAATCTGGACATTCTGCAAACATCTGTACAGCTGAAAGATATGCATACTTCTCAACCTCTTAGTGCAAACAATCTGCACAAAGCCTAAAATTACATGGATGCAATGACTAAAAAATAGGGACAGTTTGAAGTAGTGCTCTTTTTAACTTAGAAAGTTAAAAGAATAACAGTATTTGTATTAGCAGGTATTTTGTGAAGGATGCTAAGTTTAAAACTCATATACATATAATTTCGTGATTCCAGTCCTCCCTGATTTGCCAGAAAACCACAAACTTTATGAGAAACAGACAAAAACTGTAATGCTAAATCTAGACAAATGAAAAGGTATGCTAAACACACACACACACACACACACACACACACACACACACACACACACACACACACATCTACTCTCACATAGCAACACACACTTACTGTCTCGCGTAGCGACACACAGACATACACCGTCTCTTTCATACAGCAACGAACTAGTTTAAATTCCACCCAGTCCTACTCTCCTCTCTCATACAACACAGACACACACTTTTCTCTCTCATACAGAAACAAATGGAACCACTAAGTTTGCATTATACACACACACACACACACACACACACACCTACCTTCTCTGTGTTTGTGTGGTCTGCTTCGGGACACATTTAAAAATGCACTATATGCAATATTTTGTAAATATATAATCATCACAGATAAAGCAATTTTGCTACAAACTTTCACCATATCAGCAACACACATGTACATGCATCTACTCTCACACATTAACACAGAGGCACACTATCTCTCATGCAAACAGAATAGCTAAATTTAAATTCCATACACATACATACATATACACACACATTTTCTCTCTCGTACAGAAGTGAGCGGCTTAAATTACACTTAAATACATACACGCATACACTTACCTTCTTTCTAAACCAAATGGCTACACGCAGACACATGGACTTGGCTTATTTCTTAAAAGAACTGCTAGTTTCAATTACGTGCAGGCCTGAAGAATGTATTTGCATCCATGCTGGCATCATGATGCATGCATGGTAATGTTCCTTCTTAAGGTAACAGACTCGTGTACCGCAATTTTTTTTGTTTTTTTCTTAGTCTCCGGGCCAACCTGCAGCTGTAAGTGGGAGGGCGAGCTGAGCGAGAAGAATGCAAATTTTATTAATTGAAATAAATAAATACTTAAAAAATAGCACCCTTTCTGAGGCCATTCTGCACGGTGCCCTAGGCGGTCGCCCAGTTCGCCTATGCTTAAGGCTGGCCATGACTGTTATTCCCATTTGCTGGGTTCCTCCACCTTTTTGTTCCCCACCTTGCCTCCGTGGACATCTGTATGATACATGGCCCCACTGGTTACATTTAAAACATTTAATGCTTGATCTTGGATGTGTACCTGAACTAGTGGCTTCCCCTGTTACTGGTGGACTCTGTTGGGTGGTTTAGGCTGCCCACCATGGTATCTCTTGTATCCATGTGCAGCACTGGGTATCCCTTTCCTGTGCTGTGATGCCCTGCTTGCTAAGTAGAGATCCCCCTTTTTCCCCAGCTCATCTGCAGAATTACACTCTCAGTCGGCCAACCAGATTCTCATATCCTCCGGCAAAGGGCTCATTTCCTCACCAAAAGGTCTGCCAGCCCTTCAAAAGTGGTGACCTAACACTGACTCACCTATGAAAATAAGTGCTTAACTCAGCAATATAATCACACACACTTTCATCTGCCTTGGGTCTATGTTCATGAAACTTTTTTCTGTAAGCTTCAGGTGTTAACTTAAAACATTCACGTAAACATTTATTTACTTTCTCAGTTTAAACAATAAATATCAGACAATTTAGAAACAGCAGTTAAAGCTTTACCACAGAGTAAGTGGTCAGGAACCATACCCAGAGCCCTTTGTCAACATTATGCTGTTTACATACTCTTTCAAATATATGACTAAAACTATCAAAATTATCACCCTCTGTAAATTGTGGAAAACATTTACTGACCTTTATTACTTCTGGGGTCCACTTATCCTCTTCCCCATTACCTCCATGATCCTGGCGAAGAGTCAGCGTGTCCCTCTCATGTTGATGCTGCTTCTCATTTTCTTCGGCCTCCAAATACCACTGTCTTACTGCTAGTTCTAATTCCAGACATTTGGCCTCCAGTTCAAGTCTCTTTAACTCCAGCCGTCTGAGGAAAAGGTGAACTGGCCTGTTTCTGAGTTCTGTAAATTCCCATCATCAGGCTGGTTATCCTCCTGGTTGCTGGTCTAAGCTGCGACAAAGGCTGAAATCAATTCCTCTTTAGTCAGGTTGGCATGCACCAGTCCTTTGGCTTCGCACACCTTGGCCAATTGGATTTTTGTCAGCTTGCCAAAATCCTCTGCTGACATCTTTGCCCACTTTCCCTGACCAAACTAAACTAAACTAACAAAAAAATAAAACTATTATGAAATCAAACTCTGAATGTTTACCTTGTGGCTTCTGAGAGTACACACCATTAGTGACAACTGCCTAAAGACTTCAGAAATTCAATTAATATTCACCCCACTGCTCACCAATATGTGATGTCCCCACTCTGGGCCAGCAGTCAAGGAGTCTGAATCCTCACCACTGACACTGGAGAGGGAGATTCATTTGGAATACAAATGGACACACTCAGTATTTCCAGATGCAGACCTCTCTGCATCAGGCACAATTTCCCTTAAGAGCACACAGGGAACACAGTCAGCCCAGGGTATGGATTTCTTTATATCTGTCTCCTTCCAGGGCCACAACAAGGCTCTCCACTAGCAAAGCTATAGGGTTAAGCCCTCAGCTGAGTGGCAAAGCCAAGTCCTACAGCACCATCTCTATGAAACCAGTACTTTGTGTCCCTGCTCCAAGTAGCTGATACACACACACACACACACACACACACACACACACACACACACACACACACTGTGTTATTTGATTTTCACACACACACACACACACACACACACACACACACACACACACACACACACACACATAGGTTTATTCCAGAGTATGGGAAGTCTCTGCAACAGGAATCTATCCCTCCATCATGTTCTGTTTATTGTGGTGACAAGGTTTAGGTCCCTAGAGCATGTAACTCGGAGGGATTGGGATTTCTTTAAGTGGAGCATGTCCAACAGCTCTGGGTTTGACATAGCTTTGTATGTTAGGCAGAGATCACCTCTGACTAGGCAATATGCGACGGAGTAAAGCTGGAGTTTTTTGCGACGGTCTGCGTAGGGCATCTGTTTGAGGCCTGTAATCCTCTTTGTGAGGTATTTCTCTGGCCTTTACAGTTGTTGTAGATGTCTTGTGAGGTACATACCAAAAGGGGCATTGTACTCTATAGTGAGTCTAATGAGTGATGAGTAGAGGGGAACAATGACCTCTTTTTTTCTGGATGAGAAACCTTTTGTGATGAGGTGTGCCACATAGAAGGATTTCCTGACTACTGTGGCGATAGTGTCCACCTGTGTCCCAAGGTCTCTTATCACACTTTCGGTGTTAAGTATACTACCGCCTATGTTGTAGTTCATGGGTACAAAGTTTTTACCAAAGGGGATGACAATGCACTTTTTAGCATTGAGCTTGAGGCCATGGCTTTGACACCAGGCATCTGTCTCAGTGAAGCCCTTTTGTAGGATGTCCACATCGTTAGGAGTTTCGATTATGGCTCCTAGTTTGCAGTCATCTGCGAACTTCGTTAGCCAAAGACCTTCTGTGTTAGCCTGTACTTCAGAGAAGTAGATACCAAACAGGAGAGGACCCAGGACTGAACCCTGTGGTACTCCACTTGTCACTGGTCTGAAGTCGGATTTGGAGTCTGCTACTTTCACAGCGTGGGTTCTGTCAGTGAGCAAGTTAGCAACCCATCTTGTGACATAGGGATTTATACATAGTTTAGTGAGTTTATCTATACCAGAGTATGGGATGGTGTCGAAAGCCTTGGCAAGATCTATGTGAACCATGTTACCCTCATCTACAGCTTTGGTGATTGCTTCAAAGAAGTCTATCAGGTTTAGGAGACATGATCTGCCTTTTACAAACCTGAACTGGGTGGGGACCAGAATTTGGAGATTACCAATGTCTTTGTTTATAAGTTCCATGATGATACGTTCCATGGCCTTGCAGACCAGGCTCATCAGGCTAATGGGGTGGTAGTTCCCGGGGTCTGTGGTGGCTCCCCCCTTGTGGAGTGGGATAACCGTCGCTGTGCGCCATTCAGCGGGCACAAAGCCTCAGGTGAGGCTATGACTGAACATGGTACTTAGGTGGGGTGCCAGTTCGTTCTGTAGTTCATGTAGAATGCAGCCTGGGATGTTGTCTGGTCCCAAGGATGCTGTGTTCTTGGCTTTGGAGAGTGTATGTTTTACCTGTGCAGCTGTGATTACAGGAACTTTGCATTCTTCCGGTATAGAGATGGGCCCTTTAGGGGATGACAGGGGGGTAAAGTTAGCACTGAACCTGTCTGCCAGGATTTTGGCAATATCAGTTGGGTCTGTATATTTAGTGCCACTGTCCTGCAACTCAGAGCAGATCTGAGTGTTGCCATTGAGATTCTTGACATAGCTATAGAATGCTTTGTGGTTGTCTTTAGAATCAGTGGCGATTTTGTTTTCGTAACTAGCTTTGGAGGATTTTATCAGGGATCACAGCTTCTTACTAAGGCTGACCAGGGAGCTCCTCCACTCATGGGATTTTATTCTCTTTTTGCAACAGTTTCTTTCTTCTGTTGTACAGTTTGTTTATGGCAGCGGACCACCAGATTGGCTTCCTTTTTTTGGAGGATAGCATCTTGGTTCTGTTCTATGTCCTGTGTTAAACAGATAAGTTGGCTATAATCAGAAACCCAATTATAGTCTTCTGTAGAGTGCAGGGAACACCAGAACTATCTTCCAAATTTGAGAAATATAACTTTGATAAACACATTTCTGATGTAAGAAAGTTAGAAAGGTGCTTAATAAAATTTGGCTAAGCATCATTCTTTACTTGTAAGCTCTAGTCTCACTCAAAAACACAACATTGGCCACCAAAGAATAGAATCAGGGACATTTTCAGGGCTTTAAAAGCTATTACACTCTTCACTGCCACACAAACACAAACACACACACACACACACACACACACACACACACACACACACACACACACACACACACACACACACACACACACACACACACACACACACACACACACACACACACACACAATTGTGGCAGAATGAAACGGCTTACCAATTTTTAAAAACAACCGTTCATCAGATGGACACTTTGCTTCTGCTTGCTGTCTTCACTGCTGCATTTTCTTTTTGTCAATAAAGCTCCATGTAACACAATTATGATCTGATCCCTCTGATCATAACTATTTGTAGTACATGGAATACACCAAATTAGTCTCCAAAGTCAAGAAAAAAACAGATTTGTTAAACGACTTTCTGATGTAAGAAAGGTGTTCATCAAAGCTTTGTTAAGTACCTCTTAGTGCTGCTGCATTTTAGTCTCACACTAGAGCAAAAAGATCATCAGTGACAGCTACCACAGAACAGTAAGAAGAAGCTAAAACAGCTTTAAATGCTGGTTTACACTTCTGTCACACAGAAAAAGTGGGACAGATCTTAGTGTCTGATAGCTTTTAAAACTTCATTCCACTCTTATGGAGAATTTATTGGCACCTGTGCCTTGAACATATAATAAACTGAGTATGATCAGAGACCCAAATTAAAATCATCTATTTAAATTTGCCCAGAATATGGAGATTTGCCATTTCCTGGGGGTAGAAGATTGAGAGATCTACAAAGAGTGAGACATCACCATTTTTGTCAAACATTTTTCTTTGTGTGTGTGTGTGTGTGTGTGTGTGTGTGTGTGTGTGTGTGTGTGTGTATACACATGCATTGAAAGCAGATGCCCTTGGTGATTAAAAAATGTGATGTTCAGTAAGGATCACTTCTGCCACAGAATCCCTATCAATGAGAAATAACTGCAAACATGCACTAATCCCAGGAAAGTAATTGCAGACAAACATCCACACTTACAGACTGACTTCTAAAGCTTTGCAAGCATCCAGAAAGAGTGTTTGAACTCCTTTTCCCAGGATATAGGTCTGACATAGTAACTAAAAGGTGAAGCACCAGTGCCATCATCAGATCTTCATCACCGCAAGAAGTGATTAGTAGAAAATCTGTTTGTCTTTTCCAGACAACTTCCAGCAAACAGTAGACATCCAGTTTAGGAATGTATTTTTTTTTACTATTCTAATTTACTTATTTTTTCTTTCTTTCTTAAGATTAACCTTTATTTAGAAAACCTTTATTTAGAACACAAATAGTAAAACAAGCAACACAACAAATTGAATATATAATATGTAACATAAAAATCAGCTTCAATTAAATGAGTATTATATGATGACAGCTCATTAATATTCAAAACCGTGCACACCAATTGGTCAGCCCAACCAGCATGTCCATTGTAAACTGAGCATATACCAATAAAAAAAGAGGTTTCCCAGAATTTCTTCTATTAGTATATGCCATGGCTTAACAGTTTTCTTAAGTTATGATGTCAACAGGTATGTATGCAGGGCAGAAAAAATACAAGGAACATCAGGCACGTTACACAAAATTTAAGAAACATACCTGATGTTCCTTGTATTTTTGCCCTCTCTTGTACCTCTAAACTGCCCAAACTTCACAGTTTCTTAAAAAAAAAGAAGCAACGGAGATCTTCCCATCTCCATTGCTTCCTTTCCAAAGCACTAATGAATTGTGCAAGCATGAGAACGTACATCCCATACGCATGTGCAGTACATCAACAAAGCTGCAGGATATGGAAGCAATGGGGAAGAACACCATGGCACTGTTATACAAAGACATTATTTAAGAAAAGTAAGTAATTTTTTTCTTATATAATGTCATTGTATAATAGCAATATCCAACTCCTGGGTGTGATATATACTGAAGATTTACCCATGATTGCCTTTGTTTAACCACTTCACCCTTGTGATTAAACCACACCAACTATGGGTAAATCTTCAATATACCACATCCAGTTGTTAGTTATTGCTATATTACATGCTTTATCAGCCACATCTAGCTTACCACTGGGTTATATGTTAACTAATTTAAGCTCTAATAGAATATAGACAATTTGACCACTTATTGCTATAGAATAGGTCTAAATTTACATATCTTTCATTTATTTATCTTTCTCATAATTCTATTATTATCATCGAAACTTTCCGAGTTTCAGGCTTCTTTTGTGACTTCTGATTTCTAGAAATGACCTTTTTTTTGCCAGTAACATGATCAGTGTCAGTACAGCCATAAAATAACTCAGATATTCCTAGGATATAATTTAGCCTAACAAAAATGTTAATTTACTCAGTGTAAACTCTATCCCAATTATTGTCATCACTAAGTCTCGTAATTCCATCTTGAATTCATTCACCTTCACACAGCTCCAAAAATATTCTCCCAAGTGCCCTTCTCTCCAGCTGTCATCTCCAGACAACTGCCTATTGCCTGTGTATACATTTTGTGAATCCTACTGGGGGTATAAAAGTATCTGTGGAGGAGGGAGGTAGATTTTGCCAATGGGGATGACTGTAATTAGGGATATAGACAATAGCCAAGAGGAGACTGGAATTTATTGGAGAAAACTAGCAAATAACTAGAGAGGGAAAGCTTATAGAATGGCAAGAGGCTAAGAATTTATTTGGACTGCAAGATAGAGACTGCCTTCTATCAAGGATTGATATCAGAGTATAGGCAAAGAGAAAGAAATAGGGGGGTCCTAAACAAAAGACCAGCACTGGAAGAGTTTTTAATAGACTCTAGATCAGAAGCTGCCATTAGAAAAAAGGAGTAATTAGTAGAGCATATAAAATATTGCATGATAATTATAAGAATCAATCAGAGGAGGTTGGCAAGGACTGGGTAGAGATATTGGATAAGCAATGCACAGAGACAATGGGAGGATATTTGTATGTCTCCCAAATATGCAACAAAATGTATATTTAGGATTTTTGCTTGGAAATGTTTACATACATATTTTTATACTGCAAGCAGACTCTAGAGAATGTTTCCTCACCTATACAGCAAGTGCTGGAGGTATGACGGGGAAGAACAAGATACTTGGGACCATATTTTCTGGGAGTGATGTGGGTTGTTGGATTTAAAGGATTTTCTGCAGGATGCACTGTCGGAGATGCTGTGTGGGCAGATTGGTGTGATGAAGGAGATGAATTTTCTGAGCTATGAATCAGAATTGCCTAGATGTGGTAAGGCCTTGCTGTGTCTAATTGTGGTGGCTACCAAAAAAGCAATTACTACAAAATAGAAATCAAAATCTAAATCAACGATATTAGAAGTAGTGAATATAGTAACAAAATAAAACAACTGGAATTGAGATCTTTAGAAAAGGCTAGGAGCAAACTACATAGGAAAAATGGGAATTGTGGGATCAGTACACACAGGGGAGGAATAATGTTTAAAAGAAGGCAGGACTTAAATGAGTTATTTAATGTTTGACTGAAAATGATTGGGTATATTATAAGTGATGTATAATGTTTGCAGATGGAAGTGCATCAGTATGGTTTGGGATGTAAAATGCTTGCAACTAGGATTGTGTCAGTGTCGTTTGTTTTCATTTATATAAATGTATGATTGTTTATGTCATAAGTGATGTTTCTTATTTAAAAAAGGGGGCGGGAATTGAATAATTTATGTAATATTGCTTAGGTTATATGATATATAGCAATGTATGTGAAGTATAATGCTTGTTAATATTAATTTAATACAATGTGAATTACTTTTGTATACATGTACATTTGCCTGTGTCACAAGTGATGATTCAATAAAGGTGTTTTAAAAAAGTATCTGTGGAGACACTTTCACACATAACTTCTATACAAATGAGACTTGGTTATATTTCTGGAAACCAAACAAATCTGCTTCCATTACTCTGCTGACACATAAATCCCCAAACTTTCATTCTATTCCTCCCTTAAGTGTTTTACCTTGTTTTCTGCTTTACTTTCCACTGAAGCCCTAAATGCTGGACTTAACAACTTCTTAGTGGCTGTTTCCAATCTAGTTTCAAGATGGGAGTTTTATCAATTCTGGTTTCTTTTCTCCAGTCCTAATTCTTTGATGTATTAGCTTACTTGCTTCACACACTAGCCATTATATTTCAGAAACAAATTGTTAGCTAATCCATATTTCTCTCTAGCTTTGTCAAATTATATAACCTTATCTTTCTTCATGATCTGCTCTCAATATAATAATTCTCAGGCTACACCACCTCTTAGCTACTAAAATATTATTTTTTCCTTCTTAATCCACTCATCTCTTCATTTTTGACTATCTCTGTTTTCCAGCTTTTTAAAGATGTTTGCTTAAAAAAATCAGTACAAAAAGTTTATAGATATAGTTTTCCAAGAATCCTGATTTTCTTCAATGTCTTGTTAACAAAAAGAAAACCATTCAGTCCCTCCTCATTATCAGCTTCCATTTAGGGATATAATTTTAAAACTGCATAAGGTAAATTAATCTGAATTGCAAAACCAGGAAATATGTCTCAGGATCAAATGGTCTATATGTCTATCTTCTTAGGTCTTGGATAATCTTTCCCACTTCACCCGAGGTCTTTTTTTCTCCCCAAAAACTTTCCCTTATTTTCTTGTTTGTCTTTTCCCATATGTTCCCATTGTATTGATAATGGCAGATCTGACCAACATCTAAAATCTGGTCAGCCATGATTTTTTGCCTGTATTTTACTTCCCTTACCCACACATAACATTTCCAATTTTTAAGATTTCTTATTATTTTGTCGCTTAGATCTTCCTACACTTCTTTAGCTGCTAAGTCTATGCCTCTCCTGTGCCATAACTAAAGATAATTGATTTGTTCATGCCCACGTAGAAATAGAAAGCTCTGAACCAGACCAAATGCAGTGGAAAAATTCATTACTAAAGCTTTAGTTTTGTTTTCATTAATTTTAAACCTTGTCACTGCTGGAAATATCTTCAATGGCTAAAACAATACTGGCAAATTTTGCACTGGTCTTGAAATATAAAATACATCTTCAGCAAAAACTGATGATTTTTTTTCATCCTTGCCATACCAATGATAACCTCTAATGTTTGGATGCATTATTTTAATTGCTGGCGATTCCCAATACGTAGCAAAAAGCAGTGGTGAATGGGGGTATCTCTGCCATATTCTTCTTGTTGATAAAAACAGTCTACCATTCAGTCTACCATTTACTTTAATCTTTGCTTGTGCCCACCTCATAAATTCTAAAAATAGTATTATTTTTCATCTTGAATGCTAAATCTACCTCACACTTTATATATATTGCCAATCCATCCCGCCAAAAACCTTTTTTTTGTCATCCAGATAGATTACTGTAAGTTCTTTCTTCCTGTGCTCTGCATCATCACTGTTTTATTGATGTCAAACATTTGCCTATTTTCTATAAAGCCACATTAGTCCAGGCCTATTATTTTGATTAACACTTGTGAAAATCTCACTGCCAGAATACTCACAAAAAATCTTACAATCATGATAAAGTGCAGACACTGGTCTGTATGAACTTGCATCCAGGGAGCATCTTCACTTTTTCAGAATGACAGCTATGATTGTTTGTTTCCAAGTTGCAGGTACGTCTCCTCTTGAAAAGATGACTAAATAGCCTTAGCATTTGTTCCACCCCTTTCTCCCCGTCTAGCTTCCATACATAAATCAGAATGACATCTGTACCTGGAGATGTTCTGTAAACACGTTTCACAGCTTCTTGTTATTTCCCCTCATTACTGTCTTGTCTCAGAGTCCAGATTCTTTGGTATAGGAGTCTCATTTAAAATACCTCTGTCTTGTGAATATGTTCCTGACCCTCCCTGTCTTCTCTGTCTAAGTTTTTGTAGTAATTCCTAAATATCTCAAGAATATTATCTATTTCAGTCTCTAGTTTTGTTTCATTATTCCAGATCTTGGTGATAAACCTTTCTACTTTTTACTGACTTAACTGTTGCACTAGATATTTCATAAATGCTTAGGATGATTTTCAAAATACAACCTCTTAAGAGTTTTAATCCTTCTTACATTAAGTTTATCTAAGTAATCTAAGAATTATCTTTTAACTCATTTTAATCTTTCTTCCTAAACTGCAGCTGTTTGATAACTGATTAAATACACTGGAACTTCTTGATATTTGATCTCTATAATTACAATTACTTTTTTCCCAGATCTCTCTTTCCTGTAAAAATATTGAGTTTTCAGTCCTAATTTTCTTCACCACCCCCATGTCCCATTTTATATGCAGCCAATTGGAACTGTCCCATTATTTCACTAATATTTTCTTCTGTCCACTTTTTGAAACCCTCACATTTAAGCAGATGGAAAAGGTATCTCTAGTGTCTTTCACTCTCCAATTTCTTAACTAGATTTAGCTGCATTTTCAGCAGGGCATGGTCTGACAGCTAGCCTATTAACCAAATGTACACATTCCTATGTGATATAAAATCTATCTAACCTTGCCCAATTGTTGCAGACAGATGAAAAATATAAAAATTATCTTGCTTCTTTTTTATATATATCAAAGTTATATGCTCAACACAACTAGGCATCTGTGTTGTCCATTTTCATTCTTTCTCAATGCATGGGTTACGAATCTGACTCGGCTGCATTCCACTGACTTCAGATCCATCTATCAAGCTCCTCCTTTACCCATAAATGCCCTACCCTAGTCCATCTCCAACAACACCTCAGATCGTGTCTGCTGCATTAAATGTTATATACATACACAAATATATATATATATATATATATATATATATATATATATATATATATATATATATATTGGGAGGGTGGTCTAATGGTTAAGGTGTTTGCCTTACAAACACAAGGTGCAGGGTTTAAGTCTCACACAAAATAATTGGCTAGGCTTAAAGGCTTAAAATGGCTCGCAAGGGCAGTTAGCTTAGTACTTATCTATGAAACTATATATATATATATATATATATATATATATATATATATATATATATATAGATATAGATATAGATATAAACAGGAAAAGAAAAGTAGGGCTCAAACCTGGAATAACAGGTTCCACAAATCCATTGGGTCACTCCAGAATATGACAGGAAGGGGGAAGGAGAGAAAGGAGTTGAGGAAGAATGAAAATGGACAACATAGATACCTAGTTATGGTGAGTACATATGTTTAATATCTGATGTCCTTTTCATTCTTCTGCAATGCATGGGACAGAGTCCCCAGCTATGTAAATCTGGTGTGGCCCTCATGGAAGGATATTCTAGAGCAATGCTGAACCAAAAGCAGCTCTGTTCTTGGAAGTTATGTCCAATTTGTAATGAGTAATAAAGGTATGAGCATTATACCAGGTGACTGCTGCACAAATATTTTCAATGGAAGTTTTAGACCAGAAAGCTGATGAAGTGGCCATGGAGGTTTTGGTTAGAAGAGTCCTTGCTGAGAATAAATCCAGGAAATGCAATTAGTTATCCATTTGGCCAATGCAACTTTAGAGACTGGAGAACCCAATCAACTAGGTGAAAAAGAAACAAATAGCTGGTCTGTCTTTCTGAACTATTTTATTATGTGTAAGTAGAAACATAGCTGTCTATAAACATCTAACAGATGCAGCATGTATTCTTTGTTCAAAAAATTTTGAAAGAAGACTGGTAAATGAATAGCTTGATTTATATTTGATTCAGAAGCCACTTTTGGTAGAAATGAAGTGCTGGTTCATAAGGTCACACTGTCTTTATGAAAAAGAATGTATGGAGCTTTTGATGAAAGAACCTAAAGATCAGAAACTCTTTCAGCAGAATAGCAATTAAAACACTGTTTTCCAAGGAAGAAATTCTAATTTTTGAATATTGTAAAATTATTGTTCTTAAATGTTTTGTAATAATTTGAAGATTTTTTTCCTCTGGCCTCCACTGAAAATGGGCCTCTACCCAGTCTGACATTCCTAGTAATCAAATGTCAATAAATAAATAAATACATTTTTGCTGAAGGTTCAAAGGTTGTTGAGTTAAGCTTTGCAGTACCACTGTTAAGTCCCAGGGAGGTGAAGGATCTTTCACTGGGTGTCTGAGCAGGAGGGTACCCTTCAGAAAGGGTCTATATTAGATCACTGAATGCTTAGGTAAGCGAACGCTGGTTAATCGACCCCATGTAAGTGAAAACTTATAAAACCGAACTGTCAGAACAGCGATTTTTTTTTCCAAGGGAAAAAAATTGCTGTTTCAACAAAAAAAAAAAAAAAAGAAGATTAAAACATGAGATTAAACGGGGGGCTTAAGAATTCGCTTACATGCCGCTTCGATATTTTGCAGTTTCGGTTTTGTCAGTTCGACCAAGACGCATTCGAAAACATGCGTCTTCGGTCTGCTCATAGGAACCCTTCAGAAAAGCCTTACATAATTTGGAAGCAGTCAGGCAAGAAACATTATCTCCTGAGTGAAAATTTGATATAGCTGCCAAACAGCACCTTTTTTTAAAGAGAGAACTAAAAAGCCCAATGCAGAAGAAATAGGGGCAGTAAAAGGATCAATATAATTGTCTAGGGCCAAAATTGAAAATATTTTTCACTAACTCTTATAAATTCTCTTAGTGGAGTCTTTATGTGAGGATAAAAGTATATTTTTAATTGGGGAAGAAAGCTTGGGCTGTCTTGCTGTAACTGGAACTAGAGAAACCATGCGGTTAGTTTGAGGGATGGAAGCTTGAAATGTTTTATTCCTGAGGCATGTGGCAGAAGGTCTGGACTAGGTCCAGTATCCAGAGAGGATAATGTAGATGAGATCAAAGAAAGGGGAACCAAATCTAGTGAGGCCAAAAGGGGGCAAGGAGGATGACTGAGCTCTTTAACCAGCTGGCTTTCTGTAAGAGTTTCAGAAACAGAGGTATTGGGGGATAGGTATACATGAGACCAGAGGGCCAAATGTGGACTAGAGCATCTCTCGGTGTCTCCCCCTGAAGGAGGATCAGGGCAAGGTACCTGCTGCATTTGTTGTTGTGTGGAGAAGTAAAAAGGTAACAGCAAGGTTGTCCCCACAGGTGGAAAACTTTCTCCCCCACTGATAGATTGAGAGACCACTCATTGAGGCATCAAAATAGACCTGCTGAGTTTGTCTGTTAGTACATTGGATTTCCTCAGAATGTGCATTGCCATTATAAAGCAGGAGGAGGAGATCACCCATTGCCACACTCTCATAGCTTCTCAATAGAGGGTGGTAAGATCGAGTTTTCCCGTGTTTGCTGATGTACCAGACCATAAACATGTTGCCGGTTTGGATCGCAATAGTTCCTGGAGGGAGAGCATCTTGAAATGCCTGCAGCACCAATAGGAATGCTCTTATCTCCAGGACACTGATATGCAAATTGGTCTCTTGTGGTTACCACATGTCTTGGACTGTCCTTCCCAAAAAATGTCCCCCCATTTGGGAGGTGTCCATGGCCACTGTTGCTGCAAGAGGGGACAGATTGAAAGAGTGACTTACATAAATGCTGTCTGACTGGATCCACCAGCAAATATGATTTTTGCATACCTGAGTAAGTTTGAGTGGGTAGGAGACAGCCTGTTGAAGAACAGACCACTGAACAGCCAGTGTCCATTGCAGAACATGCATATAGTAAAGTGCTAAATGTGCTATACTATAGATGTTGCCATGGACCCCAGAGCCTGAAGGACAAGTCTGGCAGGAGGAATAGGATGCGAAAGAATTTGATGAACTTGGGTCTTGATTGTAGCTACCTGATGAAGCGGTAGAGAAGCAATCTGACTTGTTGTGTTCAGATGAGCTCCGATGAACTCCAGGCTTTGTACTGGTAAAAGCATTGGGACAGAACCATGTTGGTGTCCACAGAAGAGGTGGCTAACATCAAAAGGGGAGGTGTCCACAAACTTTTAAGCTCATTGGAGATCAGTGTCACCTGTTTGTACAGCACTCTGCTCTACTCAGCAAGGGGGATGTCCAGTGACTGCTAAGCTTTGTTTACCTTAGGGGCATATGTTTCAGCATGTTTGCTCAGCGCACAGCTGTGCTGAGCGTGACCTTCCATGGGGACATGTCTGCTCACTGCTAAGCCTTGTTTGTCTGTGTGGCGTGGGTTTGCATGGTGCGCCACAGTGCTCAGACAGGAAGGTTGTCAAAAAGAAAAAGAAATCGGCTGAGAAAGCCAATTATATATTAATTACTGATGAGCCCTATTTCACTTAAACTACAGCCATTAAACCACGTAATGATGTACTTGGCATATAGCTAGCCAATCACACAGGCTACACCTACAGCAGAGCACTATAAAGTATGCATACACCCTACAATTGAATTTTCCCCCATACTCTGCATCATTGGAATACAAACTTGGGAGTTTTAACCTAGAGAATGCTAGGGGCTGCTGCAGGTCTGCTACATATGTATGTGCTAGATGCTGAGGTCAATGCAGCTGCTGCTGATATTGACCATAGGTCTAGACTGAGAAGGAGAAGAGTGTTCAGGTCCTGGGTAACCTATAAGGAGCTACATGAGCTGGAGATTGTAGAGCACTACAGAGTGGACAGAGACATACTACAACAACTCACTGAGCTCTGCTGACCTCAACTCAGACCAAGAGCCAACAGAGGAGAACCCATCCCAGTGGAAACAAAGGTGTGTGTGTAGCCCTTAGGATACTAGCTACATGTACTTTCCAAAGACCAACTGAGGACATGATGGGGGGGTCTCACAGGCATCTGTTTCCAGGGTACTCCACCAGTGCCTGAATGCCATGCTACCACATACCAGTGAGCACATTTATTTTCCCCACACCCCTGAGGAGAGGGCCAGCAGTATGCGACTCTCCTACCATGTAGCACACTACCCTGAGGTACTGGGTGTCATACATTGCACTCATGTTCACATCAAGGCACCACCCAGTGAAGAGGGTAGAATCTATGTCAACCTCAAGGGGTACCACTCCAATGGCCAGGTCATGTGCAATGCCCAGGGCATTATCATGGATGTATGTGCTGGCAGCCCTGTCAGTTATCATGACTCCCATATCTGGCATGCATCACATTTGTACCAGATGTTTGCTAGGGGGGACATCCCACACAGCCAGTTACTTGGGGATGCTGGCTACGCATCGGAACCGTGGATGATGACACCCATCAGAAATACACACCCACCCACCAAATAACACCTTAATGAGGCACACACACAAACCAGAAACATCACAGAGTGTGTGTTTGGGCTGTTAAAATCACAGTTCCAGTGTCTCAATATATCTGGTGGAGGCTTACAGTACTCTCCAGCCACATGTGTACAGATGTTCACAGTATGTGCCATGCTACACAGTATGATCCTGCAGAAATAGCTGCAGCATGATCAGCAAAGGGAAGGGATACTTGGTCCCTCACCAGTGCCTAGGTCACCACAGCTGCACTCATGGGAGGACTCAGAGGAGGGACCCCTGAGGCTGTCCCTGAAGGTAGATGTAGTTATGCCCAATATGTCCTGGCCTTGGCCAAGAGACAATGCATAGCACATGCATTGACAACCTAGGGCTCTAGGGACTGAAACCGTACTCCAACTCACCTACATATTAGCAACAATTATGCCAGCCAACCCACACAACATGTACCTCACCATGTATTGGCTGTGGACTGCATGCATCAGACAGAGTCAGCCCCCAACTACAGGTCTGTCAACTGCTGCATTCACAAGGGAAGTCACCCTCCTGTACATCACATGTAAGGAGTACTACAATATGGTAGCATATGTATGGACCTGCCACATTTATGCAAGGGAATATAGTGGGCTATATATAGTGTGCTACTGAACTACTTGCAGAGATGTATAGTGGGCTACTGACCTACATGTACAGATCTAACAGTCACTTGGGACAACAGGTACTCTGTTCACTAGTATGTGCCCCATAATAGCCACTAAGCCACTTGGCTGGAAAATCCACGACAATATTCCAAGGAGATGCCAAACAGTTGGGTCACAGAACAGACTCATGACTGTCTATGCCAGCAGAGCATAGGCTGGTCATTCCCCACCCCAAAAATATCAGTGTTCCATACAACTGCTATAACCGTAAGTCTGCAATGCTATACCAGCAAACCAGACAATTCCTCTATCTTGTTGATAGTGTGAGGAAGGAAACCTCTCGGTCTGGCAGCTGATGTTGCTCACTGGGCCAAGGACAGTAGCATGTGTGATGTTGCTAACAGTTTGAATCTGGCAGCATCCAACATCTCTTATATGTGAGGTACTCATATGGTGGTAGTCCCACAGACTGTCATAACTCCTCAATCTGTTACTGCAAGAAAGCTCCACAAAGCCAGACTGGATGGAGCACAAAGAGCCATACCTACAGACAGACATTATACATGCTCTGAGTAACCTAGCAGGTGGCTAGTATAATAACAGGCTACAGCAGGTCAGATTAGATGCATGATGTAAAGGCCATCACTTAAATGTGTCAGTAGGTACAATAAGTCTGTGACTGCTGTTTACATTATAGCACCAGTAAACCACAAATGTATGAGGAATACCGCACACATATGGGACAAAATGCTAAACATTCTGCAAAACATGTACAGGGCGAGGTATGCATACTGTCACCCTCTGTGTGGTGTTTCAGCATGTACCCTAGTCACATCATATCTCTCAACCTCTTAAAGCAGGAAATCTGTTCAAATAAAGTGAATAAAAGTAGGACCAAGGCTCACAACTTGGGGCAGGTTTTAAATATTTGCTCCTACAAACAAAGAATGTTAATAAATAACAGGTCCTGCATTAGCATGACTCTCCTGCTGTGCATGGAGTCTGAAACTCAAATGTCTGTCATTATTTATTTACTTCAATCTTCACTGATTTGCAACTAACTTGCCAGAAAACTACAATGTTATGTAAAATGGGCCAAAAATATGAGGAAAAAGTCTGGACAGTCTGTGAAGCTCTGTACAGTTCTGAAGTTTGAGTCACATATTAAGGTCAGCAAACAGCCGGGGAATGTTGACAATATAAGGCAACTGCAGTACTGTGGTAACAGGTGTAGCAGCCAATGGACTGCAGCACACAATAATCCCGGACTGGAGTACAGGTAGCCCTGGCCGGGAGTCACCTTGTAAGTACTGACAATCACACTGGGCATGCTGCTACACTTAGCTAACTTGAGCCCAAGTCTGTTGCCTCTACCACACAATGACCTGCTATGTGGAAATATGTCTGTACATTCATGCAGCTACATATACATATCTGTCTCTCCCTATCCCACTCACGTTTGATTAGTGTCTTTATCAATATGTGGCACAGTTTATATATATATATGCTAATAAGATGTGTATGTATATATGTGTATATATATATATATATATATATATATATATATATATATATATATATATATATATATATAGCGAGAGAGAGAGAGAGCTATATAAAGTACAGTGATACATAGACTCCCCATATACTTCTACACAAGAAATTTACATTACTTACGCACACAACTACATTTAAGGAGACAATCCTGTTATACAAATTTATATAGATATGGGCAGGGATGTATGAATGTCTCCACATACCCCTGAATGCTGGGGTTATCTGCACATACACATCACAGCAGCTGTCCAATGGCACCAGACCAATGCCGCAACAGTACATAATCCACTCACCCAAAGACCCCTGTGCCTGCAGACTGTCACCCTGAAGACAGACACAGGTACACAGGTGGTGTAATGTACAATGGGTGCAACACATGTCCTGGACAGGCCATATTGTCCTTAGCCACATGCCTGCCTATCAAACTGCAAACAGCCACATATGGCCAGACTGGTAAGTGTACACACATAGCAGGGATAATACCAGGTATCTCACACCTAGGACACTAGATACAATAATAGTACCAAGCAGTATCACTCAGCAGGCCACACATGCTGTCTAACATAAGGCCAATTTGCGTAGTCCACATGTACTGTGCTTGCATCAGCATATACAACAGACACAACCTGTAGTGCATGTGATAGATATTGTGAGCTGTAGTGTGTAATACTAGATAGGTAGGAGTTCTAATCTCACATCCTCCAACTCTGTGTGTGTATCAATATAACCCCTCACAGCACTATAGACATGCCAATATGGGCTGTCTCCATGCAATGGTATGCATTTTATGGCCCTGTGACTGGCTGCAGACCTCTAAATTCCCTCCTCTACAAGGCCTGCAGAGCACTGGCTGACAATTTAACAACAGATAAAATCTGTGGTGCAAGCAATAAGTACTGTAAGCTATAGGTAGGAGTTCTAAGTTCACATTATCCAACTGTGTGTGTGTGTGTGTGTGTGTGTGTTTGTGTGTGTGTAAATATATCCCCATGCAGCACTTCAGACAAGTCCATATGGGCTATCTCTATGCAATGATTATGCATTTTATGCCCACTGACTTGCTGCTGGCCTCAACATTGGCCTCCATTACAAGGCCTGCTGATGTCATCCACCTTAAGAGCACTAGCTGACAGTGTAATATCAGAAGAAGAGCATGGCGCATGTGATATGTACTGAAAGCTATAGTGTGTACTACTGGATAGGTAGGGGTTCTAGTCTCACAGCATCCAACTTGTGTTTGTGTGTGTCTGTGTGTGTGTAAATATGTCCCATTGCAGCACCCATGTTGCCTACCCCTGTGCATTGGTTATGCATTTTATGAACCTGTGACTAGCCGCTGGTCCTAAATTACCCTCCTCTTCATAAGCATAATTGATGTACACCACCATCTAGAGTTTCACATGCAAAATACCCAGGTGATATGGCCCTATGACTAGCCACTGGCCCTAAATTGCCCTTCTCTACATAATCATAATTGATGTCCACCACCATCTAGAATTGTACATGCAGAATACCCAGGTGACATATATCAAGGGTAGTAGAGTGTGTCACAGGGTATGAAAGCATGATGATGCTGACTGTCCCTATTGTCCCTGACACACTGTTCTACACATATGCACCTAGGGAGCCGTGCACATATACTGGCATACCTTGCTGACATCATATCTCTGCTGTGCTGCCTTGCCATCCTGTGCTGCTGTGTTGCCGCCATGTGCCCATAGTTGAACTGCTCAGACTCCTGGGACAAAAACATACACAGGTCTGTGACACACCTGTCATTCTGTAACACTACTGCCAGTGTACCATCAGGCAACAAAGATACACAATGTTTGATGTGAAGTCCTGACACATGCCAGCATACAGTACCTGTCTTGGCCCAGAACTGTCATGGCATAACACTGCTGCACTACACAAACACATGTAAAGTTATATAGTCACCCTGTGTATCAGACACATATATGCAGGTCACCTCATCAATGGCACAGATGGCAGGGATGTGGTAGAGGTATCATCACATGCACTGGGTGTAGTGTGGAGGTGCCAGAGGCCTAGGCTGTGCCAAACAGCTGACAGCATGTGTGTGAGTCAGGAAGGGGTGCTGGTTACATGGGCCATGGAGAGTTGCCATGTGAGTCTGTAGGTGACCTGCATGTGACACTGGTGTTGCAGTGTGTGTGTGTGTGTGTGTGTGTGTGTGTGTGTGTGTGTGTGTATACACAGTCAAGCCCATTGCTAGCCCTACATTTGTGTATGGTGGACAGCTGTGGACCATACATGGTAGAGTGGACAGTTCACCATCTCCAGCTATGAACATGGGAAGTGGCTTCACCAGGAGTAGCATGGGCAACACCATGCCCAAGGTCAGATGCAGTGCTAGTACCTGATGGTGACTGATGTATGCTGTGCCTGTGTCCCCCACAGGACCACCAAGGACCATGTGCCCATGACCTGCCACATCATGGTGTGGATAGCACACTTCACTCTGTAGTGCTGGAGGTACTGCCACTACAGCAGCATGAGTGTATATGGCCACGTGGACTCCCAGCAGACAGTGTTGCTGGCCTACGTCCACGTGTCCGGTGCCCAACTCCAACCAGATGTTCCAACACAGATAACGTGCACTCAAAGACAGACACTGTTTCAGCCCACCTTCTGTCCACTACATCACTGAAATGTTCCAGGGAGTCACCAATGTGGTGGAGGCAGTCACGGATGTCAAACTTTTCTGCATCCATAACCCTAAGCATCCATCTGGTGTTGTGTTCAGATCAAGCGAAACATGTGGCGAGTGACCCACGATGTGACACATGCAACAGGAGATGGATGGGCAGCAGTCCTCCTTCCAGCACCCCTGTCAATCTACCTGTGTGGGACCTCACCAGCTCTCTGGCTATGGCTAGTGTCTACACTCACTGATGCCATAGTTATCACACTGTCCTGTACTATGTTGCCACCCTTTGACTGTCCAATATCTGTGGCTTCTGGTGACTGGGTATGTGTGGGCATAATGAGTGTGTGTAGGGACAATGGGGGCAGAAGAGGGATGTCATCCTCTGAGACAGATTCAGACACCAACAACCCCACCTGTGCCTCACTATGGCCACCATCATCATCATCAGAGTCTGATGAGACAATAACATCAAGTTATGAGGGGGGCAGACTCCAACCCCCCTGTTCACCTGTGAGAAGCAAGACATAAGCAGTACATTACCACTTGCACTATTATATATAGTAATCCACACAGACTCATACAGAAGAGGATCCACAACTGCATTACATGTCCCACATCTTCTCAACTCTGATCCCACACAAAGCACACAAACTCACAACAATATACACAGACAACCCAGGCCTGTATAACATGCATGTCACCTACATCTGGGTAACATTGCCAGTACAATACACCTGTGAGGTATGCAATATGGCAGTGTGTGTGATAGAACTACACATAAAACCCAGTACAGCTATCCTGAGAATGATATGCCAGTTGTAGTATCACTACCTCAGGTATGTACCTTCTCCCTATTGTGTTTGAATGAGCAACTTAGAGTAATTGCCTCATGTATAGCAAGCTGCATAGTTGCTCATAACTATAAGTACAAACATGTTAATTTTTGTCCAAATACACACCTATCATTCCCTAAGCTATGCACTGTAGTTAACTGCTCCAAAATGAAACATACAACTATTCTGCTCTGGCTATGCACAACAGTTGTGCATAAGGCAAAATTGCAGCCCTTAACTTTCATAGGGTATATATGATCTGTAAAACAACAGTATCACACTTACCAGGTATAGGACCACAGACTCCAGCCACACCTGATGGACCTATGAAAAGGTGAGGGAGAGGTATTGTCATCAACACCAAATGTTGCAGTGTTACAAGGTAATATGTGAGTATATCCACATGTACAGTAGCCAATGTGATACTGGCTATATCGCTGACATTCTGAGTATGTGTGCATAACTGTGGGTAAAGGCCACCCACCCCTCCCCCCATGCAGACAGATCTAACACCCATGTACTCGTCTTCAGAGCCTGCCACAATGACTGCTAATGTATTAAACTGGTGAACACAGTAAGCTTACCTGGACGCTCCTCTGATGTGGATGGTGTGGTACCCACCTCTAGGATGTATGGTGTGATGGATGCCTGTGAGCTGTTGGTTGATCCTAGGTTCACCAGGAATTCCACTGTGGCTGAGAGTGGTTGTTCTGTTGCAGGCCTCCACTGGTAGCAGCACGATCCCTGGCAACAGCAGCTGTCCTTTGACGTGCGGCATTGACCATATCTGTGGCCTGGTGTCAGACCTGCTAATAGGTCCTGTCTTGTTAGCCAATATGATTAACAGCCTTCACAAGGTCAGCCCACAATGCTGCCCACTGTTCATGATTATGGCAACCCCTTGAAAGCAGGATGTGATGGTTCAGTCTAAGGGCATCCAGTATAGCGTCATTCTCTGCAGATGAAAATGGAGGATGTTTCTGTCAGTACATTGTTCCTGCAAGACAACAAGAGGGGAACATATTACAGGACCAGATACATGGATGTCCACTATGTACAGATCCTACACACGCATAATGGCCTGCACAATCCACTACTCCCTCACATGTCACACCCCACAGTTTGGCAACACACTACATGTGTGGCTATCACCAAGATAGTAGCAATACTGGGTAATGTCCCTGTGTGCTGTGGCAGATTCTGCTGTATGTCTCTAGCAATACTGGGTAATGTCCCTGTGTGCCATGACAGATTCTGCTGTATGTCTTTATACCCATCACTGCAGTCTACTGTGGTGTGTCTCCTACCGGCAAATCCCCACTTAAATGTCATATGGCCACTGTCAGACAAATAGCAATATGCTATTACAACAACTATATGGGGACAGTCCAGCAACGCCAGTGTGCCTTAATGACAGACAACAATGCAAATCTGTTGTACTATATGTTCCCTGTAGGCTTCATACCTCTCAACTCTGCAGATGTTTGCAGAATGTCACCATATTTGCCTCTTAGATGTGGCCCTTTTTGCAGAAACTTGTGGATGTCTGACAAATGGTTGTCCAATCACTGATGGTTGCTGTCAGAAAATTAAAACAGAATCTAACTGTCACCTGTCAGATGCCTCAGAAAACACTTATGCTACAGTAATATCTGTTAGTCTATTCACATTCTTACTTTGTACGGCTAATATGTATACTCTATCACTGAGTTTGAGCCTTTGTCCCCCATTAAATATGGAGTTGTCCTGATTTCGTACTGTAGGAGGTTAAGATGTATGTTAGGCATAGCTCTCAACCAGACAGGGATGAATGTCCACAAAAGAGGGACTTAGCCAGAGTACATCAGCGACATTCGGGGACACTTGTACAATGTTAGTGCTATTTATGTGTGACATTGACAGACTGAGAGGAGGTGAATTACAGTACATTGTTTGATGTTGCAGGAGTGTACACCCTTACTTAGTGTTACTATGTCTTATGTGTAATCCACTATCTTAACTACAACACCCGACCGTTGTAGGGGGATGGACAGGGACAGAGCAGAGATGTGATTCAAAGTAGGGATAGTTGAGAGGCATGCTTGTAGGTGGTGGACAGCAGAGTATCACTGACATGTCAATATCATAGATCTAATACAGGCCTACTGTACTAATCCCTATTCCCCATACCTCCATCCTTCCATCTGCATCCCATTTTATGGGGAAATGTAGTACATACCTGGTAGAGTGATGTATTCCTTTTTCTGAAGCGTTCCTCTGCAAATGCTTTGCACATACGCTGTCTGTGGAGTAAAACCACATAAAACCTGTTCCATGGCTCAGCATTGCTAACTGAATCCAAAACAGCTGAATTGCACTATCATTAGCCAATGAGATGGCACCACAGTGCAATATATAAAGCCCTCAGGTAGGCCTTGGCCCCTTTCTTAGTTTTTGAGATGGACATTACTGAGGTTTGGAGACTACAGCATTGCAGAGGGTAAGTACAAATACCATCTACTGTAGAGATGTATGAAGCATGTCCACAGTTTTGCCTCATATGTTTGTCAGTGTCCCATGACAGTGTGGTCATCTGGCAGTTCACTGGCAAACCTTGTGGGTTGAGGTCAGAAAGGGGAGAGAGACATGTGCTTGTCACACTTCATACCCATCAGAATATGCATTCTAATGCATTAGCTGCTATTCTATCAACTTACTATCTTTGTAGGGGCAAACTGTGAAATATGTACCTATATCTGGGCATTTGCCCCTCCTTTATGTATGGTTGTGTCCAGATCCTTTGTTATAGGGATTTGGGAGGTATGGTCAGTCTGTAGCAGCTACCTTAACATACAGCCATGTATGCTCCAGGCTGCAGCTGCTGCTACAGCCTAGGACACATAGGAAGTAGTGTGAACACTTTGAAGGCCAGCAAGCTGTACGTGTAACTGTGGCAACTGTGGCACCCCTGTCATTACAGCAGAGCCAGGGTAAGGGTACCCATTACAGTCCAATCGAGGTATGTGCTTAAGGTACATCTGCTATGCAACAGTGCCAATAGCAGAGTAGTAGGTGACCTATAGTTAGTCTATACGAATATGTGCAGTGTGCCCCTACCTGCAGGCCTTTAACTTGCAAAACTGGGTAGCAGATAATTCAGTAGCAGTAACCTATGGGGATTAAAATTGCATGACTCAGTCATTACTTGCTATCTTCACAACAATGTAATTGAAGTGCAACACACTGTATTTGAACCCAGGACTGGGTGTGGCAAAATGTTCTGTACACAAGGCATTTAACAGACTGAGCTACTGAGTCAGTGCTGGAGTAGGTGTATTTGCCAGATATATGTGCAGACATACAGGCTGTGACACACGTTGTCTGCGTCAGTCAGTAAGTACATGGCTTTCAATGGCAGTTGTTCTGCATCAGGGTCCCATTTGAACATATGTACTGGTCCATTGATGCCTTAGCAGGTGTGTTTAAAGATGTTGCAGGTAAAAGGGAACATTTACAGCTATCCCAGGCCTCACATACTGCCATTATTTATTTGGCTGTCTACTGGTGTACTATTTTGTATCAGAGTCCCACGTACACTCCCATTTTCCACATTAGGTTTGATTTCAGTCTGTTAGTGGCAATCAGTATGTATTGCTGGAAACACCTGTTGTAATTAAGATCATTGTGGCCTAGTGGGTTAGTGCAGTAGGCTGAAATTGACAGGGGCTTGGTTTTGAAACGTGGCAGGGGTGATTATTTTCTACATGTGCCTAACACTGTGAGAAGCACATATGATCATTAAGGCACATTAAAGCTTATTTAAGTGGGTTTGCATGGTGCTGCCCATCGCTGCACTTTGCTTAGCTCCGGGCAAACCTGTGCTAAAAAATAAAAAAAAAAAGAAAAAGGGGGTGATAAGACAGTGGTGAAATGGGGGCAAGCAGGGGGAAAAACACAGTGAAAGGCAGGTAGGGATGTGCAGGATGGGTGTAGAATAGAACCATAGTTTTCCATTTCTTGTAAAGCAACAGTTGTGCACTTTGACAATTTTGTAGATGAATTTGGACTATCACACCCCAAAGAGAGGGGTGAGGACAACATAAATGTGTTGACAAGCCAATTAGACCTAATTACATGTGTCCAGTGGACATGTGCAAAATGGACAGCTATGTCTGGGACAATTTTTGTTTTGTAGGACAGGTGCCCTTTTTTTTTGTTTTATAAGGAGAGAGTGGAATGTTGAGAATGGGATATAGGTACATGTGGGGAGGTAATTTGGGTAGGAGAGAATGCAATTGCAGACAGACAAGACAGCAGACAGGGGAGGTCTCTGACACATGAGGGGGGTAAACACATTGGATGGGGAAGGTGTTGTGGAATCAGAAGTGCACACGTCTCCAGATGGCAGCAGTGTGAGTGACATTCCCACCCATGGGCAGTCAACACTGCTCCTTCACTGTCCCAAAGTTTGCTGTTCTGGAGGCTGGGAGCCAGGGCCAGCCGGTCCCACCAGGTTGTCCAGTCTGCCCTCAATCCGGCACAGGTAATGTTCATAGCTCCTATGAACAATCCTGTGCACCATGGCTGGTAGTTGATCCTGGATGACTACCGCCCCTTCACCCCTGTTCCTGGGGGGGTCCAGGCCCCATCCCCTGAGGCAGTTCCACCTGGAGGTGGTGCAGGGCCAGTGGAGGGGGCACCACTGGCTTGGGTCCCAGACATGATAGGACCCAGTGCCATGGCTGGCTGAGGTAGGGTAGGCAGATCAGCAGGAACCAGCCTACCCTGACATGCTGTGGTTATGGAGGTAAAGCAATACGTATAGGTTAGTTATGAACAAAACCATTGTTAGTAATAACAACATGCCAGAACATTGGAAATAACCCCATTACATTTCAACGCATATTATGTGAAACTCAACACAAAGAACAGAACAGTCAGTATATTAACAGCATGCCAGTAACAGTGGAAATAACCCTGTTACATTTCAATGCATATTATGTGAAACAAAACAACAAAGAACAGAACATTCAGTATATTAACAGCATGCCAGTATCAGTTACAGCATAAGGCCAACAGAATAGGTAATTCAACAAGATATGTTAATATGCAACCATTGTAATACATAATAATAAAACACATGCCCCAAAATCACAGTAGAATAGGAGGCCCATGTCCACACAAAAGCTAATATTGGTACCACAGTGAAAACAAATATAGCAAATAACCAGCAAGGCTACCACGACCATGAGATGAGTATAGTCAGGTTTACTAAAACAAGGCTAAGTCTTTCACATTCACAAACGCTTCATCAGATCCACATAATTCTAAAACAAACATTTCACATTTGAAACAAATACTAACCAGTCACATTGCTCATAAATAAGTAAACCAATAAAATCAATAAAAACATTATGCATGTAACTTCCTCCTTTTTAGAGTGGGTCTAAACCATACATTTGCAATGATACCTGGAAACTTTTGAGCTTGCAGTCTAAGTATCCATTTTAACTCTAGACTTTCTAAGTAGGTATTCAAATCACACCTAGGGTTAACCTTTACATATTGTAACACCCTTAAAAAGAACATATGCTGTGGATTGTCTTGTATATGCTTTGCCAGGGCATTCTTAACATTGTGTGTCTTAATATCATATAAATGCCTCAGGATCCTATCTTTAAATTTCTGTACAGTTTTCCCTACAGAGAAACAAGAACAATCTCTGCATGTAGCTAGATATACCACATTTTGTGTCTGACAATCTGCATAGAACATAGGCTTAAATATAAAGTCAAAAACTGGATGTTGAAACTGTTGCTCCTTGGTAAAAAAAGAGAAAGCTTTACATCTATGGCAAGGAAAACTGTATAGTCTCTGGGAGAGGTCACCCTGAGACTGTCGTTTTGAATTACTCAACAACTGAACTTTAAACCATTCTCTGCATTCATCCTTCTCCTTTTACTTCCCCTACATATAAAGTCTTGACCAACTGAAAAGTAAGGTCTGGCTGTGGTGTTTCTATTATTTAAAACTTGCTTAGTCACCATGTTTATTGATTCCTTATTGCAACCCCTGGCCTGAAACTGAGCTGCCAACAGCTCCATTTTTCTAACACAGTCATCTTCCATTGTAAAAAATCTAGACATCCTTGTAAATTGACCCTTGATAACATTGTTAAAAACATATCTCAGATGCATACTCTCATACGTTAATAAACTATTCTTCCAGAAGGCTTTCCTAAACGTTGTAGTGTCAATACTCCCCATCTGAGTTTTATTCAACCTCACATCTAGAAAGTCAATACTGGAGGAAGACACAGTATGAGTGAAGCTCAAATAACTAGTAGTGTTGTCAATAAACATCAAAAAATGTTGTAAATCACTCTCATTACCAGCCCATAAAATAAATAGATCATCCACAAAACGCCGATAAAGCTTGATGTAACCTGAATATATATCATTCTTCAGAATAAACTTCTCTTCCCAATGATACATCACCAAATTGATGTAAGAATTAGCACATGGGGTGCCCATGGTGACACCCCATTGTTGTAAGTAGGCCTCCTGTTCAAACATGAAAGCATTATTTTCCAATATAATTTCTAAAATTGTTCAAATAAGCATAATCATATCACTCTTATAGTCACTTTTAGTACATAACAACTCCCTCACGGCCTGTATGCCAAAATCATTGGGTATACTCATGAACATATTTTTAACATTAAGTGTCACAAACAAGCTGTCAACAATTTCATTATTCTTATCAATTAAATGTGTTTTACGCCCATAAAGAACTGATTTGTGTCTTTCAAGACAGTATTTAAAGTGCTTACAACCATTTTTAATTTGTTTTCTACAAAAATGGAGTGTGACTCAGAGACCCATCCTGCCCCTGCCACTATGGATGTCAGCGGTGGATGCAGGGGGGTCTTTGTGTACTTTGGGTAGCCCCTTTATCTCAGGTATCATAGGTTGTTCTACAAAGAAGAAATGATACAATTGTTCATCTATAATATGATTCATTTGTAAATCATATAGCTAGTCTTTAACCTGTTTTTTTTACTAATATCTGCCTTACTGATTCTCTTGTAGGTACTATCATCTTGTAGCAAACTATACATGGAGTTACAATAATCTGTATAACCTAATATCTGCAACACGCTCCCCCTTGTCCGCTGGTTTTATAAAAATGTCTTTATTATTTCTAAGTGACTGAAGTGCTTTTTGTTCTGCTGGACTTAGGTTATAAAAAGCTTTCTTATGTGGAGTGCCCAGGGATTTTATAATCTCTTGTTCACATATTCGTACAAAGGTACTTACATTTTGTGGCAGTTGTGGGTTGACAAACTGGGCTTCTTGAACCCAGACTTCCATTCTTCATTCATACCTCCAAACATCATCTTCAGTGTTATATTCTGTGTGAAAAGATGTTAATTCAAAAGCACTTCACTCACGTCTGAGGAAGCTGCAAGAATGAACGATAAACCTCTGTTCAAGACCACCATCTCTTTGTCATCTAGTTCATACCCAGACAGATTCACAACTAAATTCCCTATTTGCAAAGTTTCCTGTTCAATGGCTGACATTCTACTGCCAATTTCCATTTCAATCGCCCCCTGCTGGTAGAACACATGGGTGTCCTGGCCCTTGCTTTCATTGGCAAGGGGAAATCAATCACAAACAATGGATTTCTGGGGCGCGCTCCTTTCTCTTCATACCTTAAACCCTCCTGGTTTTTGCCTTAGCTGAATTCTTTTGTAATCGAGCTCTGTATATTCATAACTGTATTGGGAGCAGGGGTGGCATTAGTATTAGACCCATCCACTATTGGTAATGCTGCTTCCATAGCTTTGGTGATTTTAGGAGTCCGTTCTATAGAAACAGAAGTCATTCTCATACTCTCCCTCTCAGGTTGTCTTGGCCACACAAACACATTACACTACTGAAGTCATTATAGTCACATTGTAATTTCCTCATTTTAGTCTGTTTTAACTTTATTTCACAGCCTGCTATATTGTTAAACACCGCTTCTAGGGTTCTTTCATATGGTTCACCTTTGAACTGCCCAAACAGTTCACTTTGAAGTAATTCAACCTCACGAAAATGCTCATCCTCTAAGGGTTTGAAATGTTCTAAAATCAACCAGATATAACCATACTCCAAGTCCAAATTCATTTTTTGCCATTTCTTAAGATATTGGGAATGGACTTCCCCATAGGCAGACATGCACAGAACCTGCATACCTCTGGGGATTATGTTAAAGTGTAAGCAGGCTTCCATATGAAGATGGTGCCACTGCAGTCTCTTCAATTTAGATAAGTATTGTTCCAACTTCTTCGTTCTCATTATAAAAAAATGCTTTACATCTATGGCAGGGGAAACTGTCTAGTCTCTGGGAGAGGTTACCCTGAGACTGTCATTTTGAATCACACATCAACTGTTTTAAGTTGTTTGAGTTTCTAAAATCAAAACCCAGTTATCTGCCCACCCTAGAGATATGGATCTGATGAAGCATTTGTAAACGCTAAAGTGCTTATCCTTGAACCTGTCTATACTCATCTTATGGTCGTGGTAGCCTTGCTGGTTATTTGCTATATATGCCCCAAAATAAGGTTTATAGAACAACATATGTTAATAGTAAACCATAATCAATGAATAGCAATAAGAAATATATGAAGATAAGGGCTGGGGAGGGAGAGAAATACAGTCCATTAATACCATTATAGGCTATATATTTGATAACAGTACTGCTATCTACATAGGTTCATAGGTTCATACTAGGCTATCTGCCCGAGGGCATTTACAAGCCTAGCCCATAGTTTTGTGGCTTACGCCACCCCTTTAGTATGGGGAACTATATCCATTATTTTGCTGTGCCTCTGTCGAGCAGTGACACTGAGGTAATCCCTGGGGTATATCTGCGATCTCCCATCCATTGGTCAAGATTTCTCTTGAACAAGGCCAGCGAGGTGCTCTGCCTCACATATACCGGGATTTTATTCCACAGCATAGGGAGTCTTTGGGTGATGAATCTATCCCTCCAGCACGTCCTATTAATAGCCGTGTCAAGGTTTAAGTCTCCCGCCCTTGTGGCTCTGATGGATCTAGATTTTTTGAGGTGAAGCATATTCATCAAATCTGGGTTTGACATGGCCTTGTATGTTAGGCAAAGGTCACCTCTGAGCAAGCGTGTTTACTGAATAGAGCTGGAGTTCTTTCAGTCGGGCAGCATAGGACAGATGTTTGAGACCCTTTATCCTTTTGGTGAGGAACTTTTGTGGCCTCTCCAGCTGCTGCAAGTGTCGGGTCAGATACATTCCGAATGGGGCATTGTACTCAATCATTGGTCTGATGAGTGATGAGTATAGGGAGACTATGACCTCCCTTGATCTAGATGAGAATCCCTTCATGATAAGGTGGGCAATGTAGAAGGTACACTACAGATCTGTCTTTTATTTATGTGTAAAAGTGCACTATAGCTGCTGTAGCATGTACATACCTCTCAATCTATCCACATGGGACAGTATTGGCCAAGCAGTAATAACTGCAGGTACACAACTACACAGAACACTTGCACATCATGTGTACCTATATAACTACTAAGCTGTACTGTGGGCTGATGTACGGTTACTTTGCTATTTATATAATCATGTTGATGATACATCTGTGAAAAAGGGATTATGCAACAGTAATTACATTCTGTGACAGCATGACACCTGAGAGACATGTATGTGTACATTACAGAGAGTAAACAACTATCATGCCTTGCTTGGCAGGCATGGGGATAGAACCTAATCACAATGACTGTAGACTGCGATGTATTAATCGACTGCAGCAACCTTTAACAGATGCTCCAGGCATGCAGCCATACCAAAGTTTATACATTTTTTTTTTACTTTATGCTGTATTTTCACATTCCTGGTAATGATTGTCACAGTCTGTGACATCTAAACACACAATAATTTACTCATAATATGGGGTACCTCACCCATTTACCGTAGTTCTTGTGGAGAGAATATCAGTAAACATTACATGACTGATACTGTAATATTTAGATCTACATAGCACCGGATTTGAACCCTGGTCTGTGTGTGGCAAAAATGTACTTCATACACATTTATCAATCTGAACTACTGAGTCACTGTTGATTACTGACTGACTGATATTTGCCTAGAGCTCACCTGGCACCAAAATATGACCTGCTAATAGTTGTACAGTTTTATACTTGACTGCAGTGACAGTTGAACACACATGCATGATATTCAAGTATGACAGAGATACTAGGTAAACTATACATTACTACACAGAATGCAGGTGTACACAATACAGTGTTAGTGTGTTGAAATATCTGTGACCTAATCATGAAGGGATTCACATCTAGATCAGGGGAGGTCATCGTGCCTCTACTCATCCCACATCAGGCCCATAATTGAGTACAATGCCCCTTTCGGGATGTACCTTACCAGACACCTGCACTAACTGGAAAGACCCCAAAAGTACCTCACCAAGAGGATCAAAGGGCTCAAACAGATGCCATATGCTGCCCGGTTAAAGAAACTCCAGCTCTACTCAGTGGCATACCACCTGCTCAGAGGTGACCTGTGCCTGACGTATAAAGCCATGTCCAACCCGGAATTAATGGACATGCTGCACCTCAGAAAATCCAAATCCCATCAAGCTACGCGTTCGAGAGACTTGAACCTCAGCACTGAAATAAATAGAACATGCTGGAGGGACAGATTCATAACCCAGAGGCTCCCTTCACTCTGGAATAAAATCCCAGTCCAGGTTAGGCAGAGTCCCTCATTGACTCTCTTCAAGAGGAATCTTGATGAGTGGATGGGAGATCGTAGATTTACTCCGGGTATCACTTCTATGTCACTGTTAGACAGAGGTACAGTATACTAACCTCGAAAAAGGGCATAGCAAAATTCATTTAAAATGGGTGGTGAAAGCCAAACACACCCTAGGGCAGATAACCTAGTATGAACCTATGAACCTATTAGTAGGCATCCAGGGGTATCGTCAGGATGCAAAAGTTTTTTTTTTTTTTTTTTACCCCCTACTCCAACCTTACGTCCCTTAGGTCATCCAAAAGTATACAAGTGTTGACCATTAAATCTAACAACTCGGGTGGTGAAGCTCTATATGCCAATTCCATTGGCAAAGCCTGGAATGCCCTCCCAAGCAACCTAAGACTTATGACCTCTCTGCACCAATTTAAAATTCACCTCCGAGCTCTCCTAAAGTCCCAATGGCTATGCCCATGCTCTAATCCAGACTAATAGCTCATGTCCCCGGCTCACCCAGGCCTACCCAAGCCTCCACCCAACCCAAAACCTTAAGGGTCCACAATGTAGCCCTGATACTCCATCTTTACTAACTTGTATCTCTTTTAAATTATATATATAACTACTTACTGTTTTATTTTGCATATAAATGCCAGTTTACTAACCTACGTCAGTTTTGTCAGTGTATTTGTTTATGTACCTCTGTTCTTTGGAGCTTTTCTCCCCGGGCCTCCACTGAAAATGGACATGTATCCAGTTGGACTAGCCCAGTCAACAAATGTAAAATAAAATAAAATAAAATAAATAAATATTTTGGAAAGTGCCAAAAAGAATTTGGCCAAATGATCTCAGGAATGTATGTGCATGAGGAGGAATGGTAGGGACAGAAGGAAGGATAGATGGAGTGAAGATGGAAGAGAATTTGTCTGCAAAAACATTCACAATATTCTTAGGATCAGAGAAGGAGGTACCACTGCAGGTGGGTTCAGTATGGAACTGCTAGTTATTCTAAACTCTCTTAGAGAACTGAAGAAGCCTTATGGTTATATTTTGAATTATTCACCAGCCTAAGTTCATAGTTGGCTTTGCATTTCCTAATGATAAGTCTAACCAGCTTACAAGTGCTAAGTCCCTTTTATAATGATGAAATAGACATCTTTTAGTGATGGCCAGGAACTTTTTCTTTTTATACAGTTTATTGATGTGGTAGTTCCAACTACATGTATTTAATTTTAAACTTGCAATTATAATTACACCAGACTGGTATGGATGCCTTGATGTATCCAAGCGGGATTAAAATTCAGAGGAGTAGGCAGCATCTTCAGTTATGTTTGCTGGGGAGCTATATCATTTGTGATTACCAATGTTCTTCTTTCGGCTTTTCCTAGTTAGGGGTTGCCACAGTAGAACTCCGGTCTGCTAATAATTGGCAGTGGATTTTTTACGGGTGCCGAGGTGCCAGCTCGATGTCCAACCTTCAACGAAGGCACACCCATTCTACGCATGTCTTTCAAATGCCACTCGACCGTGGGGAGGACATGCAGACTCCACACAGAAGGCACTCCAGCCAAGAATCGAATGGGAGAACCTCTTGCTGTGAGACAACAACGCTACCGCTGCACCACCGTGGCTTACGTTCTGATCAGTAAATAGTAAATAATTGGCTTTGGGGTAATTCCTAAGCATATAGAAGTTATTAGAGACCACAAACCAGGTTTCCATAGAAATGATAACAAAGAGATGGTCAGATTTGACTAGGGAGGGATTAACAAGTCAGGTGGTACATATGGGAGAAATGTTTGTGAGGACAAGATGAAGATTAACACCTGTAGTGGGTACGGGAAAATTTGGTCAAAGGCACTGACATATACTAAGTCCTGATATTTCCAGGTATATTTGTTGTTGGCAACACATTTTTGCCAGTTCATGTAGAGACAGTCAAAGGCATTCAAATGAAAGGTATTTGGAGTGACTGTTAACTTTTCTAACTGGTCAATGTACTCTACGTGCTATGAAGGGGTCACAGAAGGGGATCTACAACTAGCTATAACATAATTAATTTTATTGAGTGTAACTAGGACTTCCAACTGGTTCTAGACTTGTATACAATACAGATAGTCCCCTACAGCTGCCAGTAGCTCTAAATGCAAGTGAGGCTTTGTACTCTGGACTGCAGGTAATGCTGTTACTAGAGTGGAACCTGGTTTCTGTAATTACAGAAATGTTGATGTCTTACAGGTTAAGAAATGCCTCCTGTTCAGAGATTTTGTTTAGGTTTCTAGCATTCAGCAGAGCTTACATAAGATTATCCAGATTGGAGTTTGCTATATTGTGATGTCCATTAGGTGAACTCTACCTAAAAAAAGACACTGCAAAGGTAGGAAAAGTTTTTTAGCCAGTATGAGAAAACCTTGGGGTGAAAGATACAGGCTATCCCTGGCAAAGCATGTAGGTCTACTGACCATTTCACTCAATGCACGCATGAACTCCTAGAATGACACCAATTTACTGGTCAGCTATTAAAAGTCAATTATTTTATCCTGGAATTTAGGCAACATTATTGGTGATGATCGAATGCTGCTCAATCCCATGGCCTTGTGTCTCTATGTATCTCTCTCAGGGTGCAAGATCTAAGATCATTCACCCCTCATGGATGACAAGAACAAGGTTATAACTGTAACTGGAGTGGTTTAGGCAGAAGGAAGGGCAGGGTATCGGAGATAGCCATCTTGGGAGCAAGGTGTCAGGGGCAGATCTGCAAATGCCAATGGCTTAGTACTGCAGTACTGGCATTTGCAGTCAGGGCAGATGTGATTCAGCTCTCTCTATATGTATTACTTAGACTGTAGCAAGCCAATTACATTTGCTCCAGTTTGGAAAAAAAGAAAAATGTTTAGTTTTGGTCCTCAACTTAAACTTGTGGGGTCCAGATCATGGTACTGCCCAAGGTGTCAAAACATGTACCTGTGGCTGTGGTGCAGGGGCCTAATGGCCCTACAATGACCTAAACATTTCTGGGATTTGCCACATGCTTATGGGACCTTAAAGGCACAATCATACAATACAGGTGACTCTCGGTTCAGCAGGTGTGGGTGTGGTTCTAGTATTTGTGCTATGGCTGAGATAAGCTAGTAGGATGTCTAGGAGGCTTAGGCAAGGATTTTTGTCATGACTTCAGCATAGGCAGGAGTAATGCTTTAATGCTGTTGAAATGTCATATTGTTGTAGAGCTGTTTATTGACAATTGGTGGGATAGGGAGATTAGCCTCCAGTTTAGATAAGTACATCTCTTGCAAATGAAACCAGCATGCGTTAGAAAAGTGTGGGTTGTCAGTAAACATGAGGTGACTGCTACACTGACTCAGAAAATCAAGTGCTACTAGGCTGGCTAAGGATGAGACCAAAGCAGGCTGGTACTTCTACAGAGACAGGTAGTTTTTTTCTTTTCTTTTCTTTTCAGGGGACTATTAATTGCACAGCTTGTAGCCAATAGAATTAACAGAGAGTCTAGAAACAAAACCAGTGCAAAACAATGCTGGTTGAGGCCAACAATGCATAAACAGCTTAGTTACAATAATAACGGAGATCAATCCTGGGTGAGATTTTGCTCTACCAACAGATGACCACACGTGCAGCTGTGTGTACTCTATATTTTGGGTCTATGGAATAGAAAAGAAAGGTAAATTAATTAGTTTAAGAGGAATGGCTTCACACATAAAAGTTATGTACTTATCAATGTTCCATCTGTGTTGTCCGTTTTCATTTATCCTTGACGTATGGGTTCGGTTCCGATATCAGGACTCAGCCTTTACTACAGTTCGAGCTGACCAAAAGCTCTCCAGCTTCACCTCTACCCATAATCCCTCTTTCTCAATTATCTCAGATTGGATTTGTAGATTAGATAGTGAGTTACAGAAAAAAGGGCCTTAAAGGAAACCATATCTGCTATATCTTAAAGATTACCAAACAAAAAATGTATCATCCATTCTACCAAAGAGTCTTCAAATGCCAGTGGATGGAGGGAGGGGAGTCAAGTATATATTAAAATGGACAACACATATGGAACATTATGGTAAGTACATAACTTCTTTATCTGATGTTGTCAATTTTCATTTTATCCTTGATGTATGGGACAGAGTTCCCAGGTAACTAAACCTTGGGAGGACTTATGGAAGGATATTCCTGAGCATCATTGAATCAAAAGTTGCTCTTCCCCTAGAGACCAAATCTAATTTGTAATGAGTAATAAAGGTATGGGGAGAAGCCCAAGTTGCTACTGCACATATATCATCTATCGAAACCCTTGAATGTAAAACTGTGTAAGTGGCTACAGATCTTGTTGAGTGTACCTTAATAGGCCTAGGCAATTCAATTTTTATCTTGTTACAGATGAAGGATATACAATCCTTTAGCCATCTGGCTAAGGTCATCACCTTACTGAGTGATTCTCCAAACCTTGCACTTGAAAAGGTGATAAAAAGTTGGTCAGATTTTCTAATGTCCTTTGTTCTGTGCAGATAAAAGTGTAATTGTCTGTAAACATCTAGCAAATGCAGACAGTATTCACTGTTGTTTGAGAAGTTTGGAAAAAATACTGGCATATCCGTGTATTTGGACAAGGGTATGGTATAACCTTGATATGATCCATTGCACCCAAGAAAAAGAAGTGATGTCTTACCATAACATTCCATCTGCGTTGTCGATCTTCACTAATCCTTGACTGTGGGCTCAGTTCCGAGCCTTGGAACTGACTTGGCCGTTTACTTCAGCTCACGCCTTTCAAAATCTCAAGCTAGGCTCTACCCATAATGTTTCTCTCTAAATTAACTCAGATTGAGTTTGCCAAAATCAGTGACAGACAAATAGTAAATAAAAGGAAGAGACAGATATGTATCCCTATGATGAAGCCAGTCCTGGAAGAATTTGATTCACTAACAGTCTCAGGCTGGGGGAAGGAAGGAGGGGATGTTAAGGATTAGGGAGGGTTGACAACACAGATGGAACATTATGGTAAAACATAACTTCTTTACCTGATGTCATCAATCTTCACGTAATCCTTGACTGTGGGACAGTCGCCATCTACCTGAATCTTGGGAGGTCTCACAGAAGAATATTCCTAATCACCATCAAACTGAAGGATACTCATCCCCTAGAAACCTGATCCAATTTGTAATGAGTGATAAAGGTATGAGGAGAAGACCATGTGGCTGCTGCACAAATGTCATCTGAAGAAGCTCTGTCATGAAAAACTGCAGAAGTTGCCACAGCTCTGGTTGAGTGGGCTTTCATTGGACGTGGAAGGTGAAGTCCTTTTGATTGACAGATACATGTGATACCATCGCTGAACCATTTAGCTAAGGTGACCTTGATAACTGAGTTACTCAAGGAAAGAGAGGAAAAGGCAAAAAATAATTGGTCAGATTTCCTGAAATCCTTTGTTCTGTGAAGATAAAAACATAGTTGTCTGTGAACGTCTAATAAATGTAGGGAATAGTTCCCTTTATTGGAGAAGTTAGGAAAAAAGACAGGAAGTTGTAGTGTTTGACTGATATTTGATTCTGAGACTATCTTTGGCAAAAATTATAGACTAGTCTTGAAGAGACCCTGTCTGTGAAATATTATGTAAGGGGGTTTTTGCAGGACAAGGCTTGAATTTCAGAAACTCTTCTAGCAGAAGTTATAGCCACTAGGGATCTAACCTTAATTCTGCAGTCCCTTACTCTTTTTCCTTTTGAACCATCAGCTACATGTGACTTAAGCTTTCTGACTTGGAAAACTTTGTTCCTGGCAAGAAACCAATGGCTCTTTAAATGGAGATCTTAACATTAGAATTCTCTTCAAAAGGCTTTACAAAGTTTATGTGACATAAGGGATGAACCATCAAAACTGGTATGGAAATTAGATATCGCAGCTAGATGGACTTTAATTGTAGAGGCTGAAGAGCTAGTTTGATAAAGGTCAGCTAAAAAAATCCAATACTTTCTGCTCAGGGACTGTATAAGTGTCTACAGCATTACTAAGAGCCCATCTAGCAATTTTTTCCCATTTACTCTGGTACATTTTCCCTAGCAGAAGGTTTATGATGGGCCACAATGATTTGACGGATGGGAGAGGAAAGGGAAGAGTGCCTGTCAATCATGGGAATTAGAGAAGCCACGTAGTGAGCTTGAGATGTTGGAGATTCGGATGAACCACTCCCTCTGGGTGAGATAATAGAGCTGGAGATGTGTCCAGAATCCAAGGTTTCCAAAGTAGATGAGTCCAAAGTAAGGGAAACCAAACTTGTTGAGGCCAGAACGGGGCAATGAGGATTACTGTGTTCTTCAACCTCTTGGCTTTCTTTAGAAATTGAAATATTAGGGGAGTTAGAGAAAAGGTGTAGATGAGACCGGGGGGGCCAGTCATGGAAAAGAGCCATCCCTTGGTGACTCCCCCGGAGGGGGGATCAGGGCAAAGTAACTATTACATTTGTTCAGAGGGGATGCAAACAGATCACAAGGTTGGCCCCAGTGATGGAAGATCTTTTCCGCCACCACAGGATTGAGAGACCACTCATGAGGCGTCAAAATAGTTCTGCTCAGCTTGTCCTCAATCATGTTGTAGTTCTCCGGGATATGTGTTTCCATGAGAAAGCAGTTGGAAGAAATCACCTATGGTCAAACTCGGAGGGCTTCTCAACAAAGTGGGTAAGATTGGGTTCCTCCTTATTTGTTGATATACCAGACCACTGACATGTTGTCTATTTGGATTGCTACTGCTCCTAGAGAAAGGACAGCTAGGAATGCTTGCAACGTTAACAGCACCACACTCATCTCTAGAACACTGATGTGCAAATTGGCCTCCAGAGGGGACCAAGTGCCTTGGACTGTCTTTCCCAGATAATGCCCCCCAACCCATCTGGGATGCATCTGTGGTCACTATGGCTTGGGGCTGTGGAGGATGGCCAGAGAGAATTTTGTTGGTGTGGAGCCACCACAACTGTTCTTGTTTGCAGAGATTGATGATCAAGATGTTGTACGACATCGGCTGATTTATCAGAGACTAGTGAGAGGCCAGAAGCTATTGAAGGATTCACATGTGATATCTAGCTAAAGGAACTAGGGTGATTGAGACTGCCATTGAGCCTAGTGCTTGTAGGATTAATCTGGTTGGGACATTTCTTCTCTGGATAATTTGGATGACTTGTGATCTGATTCTTTGGACTTTTTCTACTGGGAGTGAAGCAAGACCTGAAAGTGTGTCTAACATAGCTTCAATGAATTCTAGCTGTTGTGATGGTTGCAGATTTGTCTTTTTGTAATTCACTGAAATGCCTAGAGAAGTGCAAAGATGTAAAGTGTAGTCTCTTGCCCATTTTAGTGACACCTGGTGGTACCAGTAAAGAGCCAGTTGTCTAGGTATGGAAAGACTCGGAATCCCTGCAGTCTGAGATGAGCTCATGCATATGGTGAATACCCTGGGGTCTGTGGTGAGGCCAAAGGGCAGTGCTCTGAACTGAAAATGACCGGCTGCCAACCAGAAGCGCAGGAATTTCCTGGAGCGGTTGTCCATTTTTATGTGGTAATACACATCCTGAAGATCTATAGGGCATATCCAATTAACTGTTACCAAGACCATCCAGAATTTGGTTTGCTGAAAACTACCTTGTTGAACTGGCTGAGATCCAAAATGGGTATCCAGTCTCCTGTTTTTTTGGGCACTAAAAAGATTCTTGAATAAAATCCGGATCCTATTTGGTCTGGTGGGACTTTTTGGATTACTCTTTTTTCAGGCAGTTTTTGAATTTGTATGACTGCTGTTTCCCTGTGACTGGGTGGAACATCCGGGAGTCTTTTTTGTGTTTTTGGGTTTGAGGAAAGTGGAATATTGTAACCTCCGGAAAATGTTCTCTGTACCCATTTATCCGATGTCATCTGTTGCCAGGCGAGTTGGTGAAGGGATACTCATCCCTTACTGCCTCCAGAGGAAGGCAATTGGGCCTCCATTCAGGAGTTCTGGTAGGAGGTACCAGAGAATGTATCTCTGGATCCGTGGTTCTGCGGGCCACCTCTGCCTCTAGGATGGCGTCTTTCATTTGTACTTCTCCCTCTGCCCCAGGGAAAGTCTTTGCCATGTGAGTCTTGGAAAGGCCCTTGGAATTTTTTAAACCATAGCTTCCCACTTCTCTTGTTCCTAGAGTAGGGCTGTTGAGGAGTAGAGAAGTGTACATCTATGGCAGAAAGAGTCTTCCCATCTTTCTCACATCTGGCAAGTATGTCTTTCAGTTTGGGTCCAAACAGGGATGATCTATCAAATGAAGCATTGATGAATGAAGATTTAAATAGCTCTGCAAAGTTACACAAGTGCATCCAGGTGTGCCTCCTAAGGGCTATGCCTGAACCCACTGCTCTTGTTGTCCATTTGGCTATGTATGAAATCAGTCTCATAGACAAGTTAAAAATTGCTTCGAGGGTAGCGAGCTGAGAAGTGACTTTGTCTCATACCTCTTTAGCTACTGCTCCTCAGAGAGTATCTGACAGTTCTTTAATTAGATCTCTCTGTAACCTAGTAAAGTGCGCCATGTAATTCAAAGACCTGAGCGAAGGTCGACAAAGTGTAAACATGCTTCCTGAATCTATCCATAATCCTGGACTCCTTGTTAGGAGGATGGATAGTAGGACTTTCCTCAGAAAATTCCTTCTTTGTGGCTGTCGCTCTCACAATAGCATCTATGGGAATACCTTTAGCCCAGTGCTGTTCTTCCTTGGGAGCAGAGAGAATCTGGTCAGGCATCTTGGGGATTGGTTCAATGGAGTCAGGGATTTTCCATGCCCACTGGGCGATCAATTTAATGAGGGCATCAGCAGGTGGAGAGATGCAAGAGGTAGAGGGTTGGGCATGAAAAGCCTCCAGGTATACCGATTCTTCTGAGGAACGCTGGAGGGACATCCAGCCGACCCTCTGCTTCAAAATGTCCAAGATGTTCCCAAAGGAAACTTCATCAGGTGGTGACCGGGGGAACCCTCCCTCTCATCATAACTGGTATCCACAGTGACGGACTCCTCCAGGGAGTTTAAGTGCTATCTCTTGCACTTTCTCTTTGCAGGTACTTCCTCATGGGGATGTTCCGGAGAAGTATCCGAAGAGGAAATCACCAAGGTGGGTCTTTCCTGGGGCTTTTGTGCCCTCTATCCCAGGGATGAGACTGATGGAAGCTCTGGTCAAGGGGAAGCAGTAATTTGGTCAGACAGGGGTGGCAAGGACTGGGAGTCCACAATGAACAAGGCCTTCTCCATGATTTGGAAGGCCGCCCCCCTGTAGAGGGATGAGGGCCCAGAACCAAAATAGACTCCTTCAGAACTGTGGTCCCACCCCACACCAAGAAGGCAATCTCTGAAGCTGAAGCCTGGGTCTAGCCAATGAAAGCTGAAGCATCAAGGGGCATAGAAGTCTCTGAAATTAAAGAAGTCGATCCCTGCCCCTTGCAACCGGCAATGAAGTTCTGACCCCAGAAGATCTCTAGTTCCAAAAATCCAGAGGAGCTCAGGGCAATTCTCAATTCCAATGAAGAGCTTCTTACCGGAACCGAGACTGTTGGAGATGGGTAGGCCAGTACCAGGGACTCCAATGACTTGACTGGAGTTGGAGGAGGAAGATGAGACAGTGTTGAAATAGGACCAGTCCCAGTGCCAACTTGGCTGGGAACCGAAGAAGAAGGTAATCCCCTTGTCATCAAGAGCTGGTCCACCAGCCTCATGATGTCTGACTCCAGCAGGCTGTTAGTGGACTGAACAAATGATGCCGAAGGAGATCTAGGTGGTCTCCATTCGACAAAAGGACTTGGTAGTCAGTCCTTAAATGGATCAACCGAGGGTGAGTACCTAGATCTTGACATCGAGATCAAATTAGTCTTCTCTGGTACTGATAACATTTCCGGTGTGGAGACAGCAGTTGTCATGTCTGAGGATGCAGTAGGTACTGAGTCCTTCTTACCATTCAGTGCCGAGGGAGCTGTCAGCGCCAAAGGCTGTTTTGTTACCTTTTTAGGCGGTTCTGAGAAACTGCTTGGAACTGAGGGAGATTGATTTTTTTCTGTTTGGAAGAAGAGGAAGATGACTAGTTTCAGTCCTGGACCCAGAAATGGGCTCTTCAAAGTCCACTTTCAGCATGCCTTTTAAAATCAGTTTGCTTCTCCACTCAGAGTTCTGGAAGAGAAACTGTGACAAACAGAGCAATTTTCTTGTAAGTGAACACCACCTAAACAGTACACGCACCACACATGCCCATCTGAATTGGGCATATTTGTGTCACATTTCTGGCACCTTTTAAAGCCAGAAGTGCTCTTAGAAGGTTTGACAGGGGAGTCAGATTTGTCAGCCATGATCCACACACACACACACACACACACACACACAGATAGAAAAAAGGGGAATAGCAAAGGATTTCTTGGAGAAGGAGAGAGAAAGGGGTACCAACTATGGTAACCAAGAAAGACCTCTAAACAGGTAACAGAAGAGTACCAGCAATGGTACATGCAGAAAGGTTACTGAATGGTAGAGGAAAAGAGAAAAATCACACACACACATGTAAAGTGAAAGCGAGAGGAGCTGGTAGATGATAAAGTATTTAAGAAGTGGATTATAGGAAAACTAGTAGAGATTTGAAAACATTCCAGGAATAAAGCTTTCAAAGCTCGAGAGAGATCATACGTGTCTGACACACGGAGTGGCAAATGGGATCTGAGATAATTTAGAGAGGAGCATTATGGGTTGAGCCTAGCTCAAAAGTTTGGTAGGTATGAGCTGAAGTAAATGGCTGAGTCAGTTCCGAGGCTTGGAACCAAGCCCACAGTCAAGGATTACTTGAAGATTGACAACATTAAATTCTATTGTTATATTTAGCTAGGCATTCTGGTGCAAAGTAAGCATCCCCCCGACTGCCTCCAGAGAAAGACAATTGGGCCTCGTTTCAGGAATGCTGAAAGGGCTTACCAGGGAATGTATCCCTGAAGCCCTGGTTCTATGGACCACCTCTGTCATGTGGACAGCGTCTTCCATTGTAGTTCCCCCCTCTGCCCGTGGGAGAACTGGCACCACATGTGTCTTGGAAAGGCCCTTGGAATTTTTTGAATCACATTTTTCCACCGTTCCTCGGATTCCTAGAAAAGGATCTTTAGGGGTGGAGAAATATACGCCCACAGCAGAAAAGGGTCTGACCATCTTTCTCACATCTGGATAATGTCTCTTCAATGTTTGGGCCAAACGAAGACAATCCATCACAAGATGCATTGACAAATGAAGACTTAAATGTTTTCATGAAGTCACAAAGGTGCATCCAAGGCTTGTCTTCTTATGGTTATGACTGAACCCACTGCTCTTGTGGTCCCTTCAGCTGCATGCACAATGAGCCTCACAGATGAATTTGACACAGACTCTAGGGTGGCCAACCCCTTCTCGCTCTCTCTCCAAAATCAAACCTTCTCCTGGACTCCCTCAGGAATAGCTCCTGCCAGGGTATCTGACAACTCCTTGATCAGATCCCTTTGAAGTCTGGTAAAATGTGCCAGGAAATTCAAAGACCTTAAAGTGAAGTTAGATAAAGCAGAAACCTGTTTCTCAAACCTATCCATCACCCAAGACACTCTATTCGGTGGATGGACAAATTAACTCTCCTCAGCAAGTTCCTTTTTTGTGGTGGCTGCTATGACCATGGCATCTACTGCTAAACCTTTATCCCAAAATTGCTTATCTTTGAGAGCAGATAGAATTTTTTCTGGTCTTTTGGGGATGGGTTCAATGGCGTCTGAAGCCTTTCATGCCTGCTGAGAAATCAACTAAATGAGTTCGTCAGTGGGTGTAGTCACCCAAGAGGTAGATGGATGAGTACCAAAAGTCTGCAGGTAAATTGATTCCTCTGAGGAAGGGTTTTGGGACCTCCAGCCACCCCTCTGTTTCAAAATCTCTAAGATGTCTCCGAAGGAGACATCTTCAGGAGGTGATCCTGGAGACCCTTCCTCCTCATTAAAATCAGTATCTTCCATGACCGATTCCTGAGAGAATCCAAGTCCTTACTCTTGCACTTCTTCTGAGGATATTCTTCAGGGGGATAGACTGGAGAAGTATCAGAAGACGACAGAATCTGTATCACAGTTTCCTAAGATTTCAGTACTTGCTGTCCCAATGGAGAGACAGGTTGAATACCTGGGCATGAGGAGAGAATCTGCTCCAAGGAGGAAGGGGCCAACTGAGTCACTGTAAGAGTCAAGGCCCTCTCCATTGCCTTGAAGGCTGGACTCCCCAAAGAGGGGAGGGAGCCTGGAACTGAGATAGACTGCTTCAGAACTGAGGCCACTCCCTGCAACACAGAAACTGCCCTGGAGACAGAAGCTTGAGCCAGAGTCGACTTCTGCCCTCGGAGCAGACAGGACAGATATGGTCCTGGGAGGTCTCTGGTTCTGAAATAACTGAAGAATGCGGGGTAATTACTGGTTACAAAAAAAGAGAGAAATCTCTGGAATCAATACAGTCTGCACCGGATGACTCAGCGATGTAAACTCTGAAGCCTCAGAGGAAGTGAGAGGAGGAGTGGTTAAAGGGGTGGATGAAGGTTTGGCTCCTGGACCCATAGGGCTTGGAGTGGAGTCCTGTAAAACCTCTCACCCACAATATTTTATTTACCAGGCTCTCCATGTCTAAGTGTCTGTAAGGCTTTTGGTGGAATGGACTGATGACAGAGAAGGAAATTTTGGTCTTTGAGTAAATACTTCAGGTAACTCACCCACAAAGGGGTTGATAAATGAAGAGTAACTAGTCTTGGGTAAAACTTCTTCTTGCCCAGTACTCAAAGTCTGGACTGATGTAGTTGGTGCAGATGAAGAAGTAGAAGGTAAATTTTGTTGTGCTGAAGCCTTCTACATCAAAGTTTTTTGTCATAGTGGTGGTCGGTGCCGGCGAATGTCCTAGTAACCCTTTGCAAGCAAGGATTTATAGGTTCATAGGTTCATACTAGGCTATCTGCCCAAGGGCATTTATAAGCCTAGCCCATAGTTATGTGGCTTTTGCCACCCCTTTAGTTTGAATAAAAACTATGCCTATCATTTTTCTGTGCCTCTGTCAAGCAGTGACACTGAAGTAATCCCTGGGGTATATCTGCGATCTCCCATCCATTGGTCAAGATTCCTCTTGAACAAGGCCAGCAAGGTGCTCTGCCTCACATGTACCGGGATTTTGTTCCACAGCATAGGGAGTCTCTGGGTGATGAATCTGTCCCTCCAGCACGTTCTATTTATAACCGTGTCAAGGTTTAAGTCTCCCGCCCTTGTGGTTCTGAGGGATCTAGATTTTTTGAGGTGAAGCATATTCATCAAATCTGGGTTTGACATGGCCTTATATGTCAGGCACAGGTCACCTCTGAGCAAGCGGTATGAGACTGAATAAAGCTGGAGTTCTTTCAGTCGGGCAGCATAAGACATATTTTGAGACCCTTTATCCTTTTGGTGAGGAACTTTTGGGGCCTTTCAAGCTGCATCAGGTGTCTGGTCAGATACATTCGAACGGGCATTGTACTCAATCATAGGTCTAATGAGTGATGAGTACAGGGGACGATGACCTCCCTTGATCTAGATGTGAATCCTTCATGATCAGGTGGGCGATATAGAAGGTTTTCCTAACTACTTTAGCAACATGAGTGTCAAATGAAAGACTACTGTCAACTTGGGTCCCCAGATCCCTGATGACTTTTTCTGTGCTCAGTGGATTGTCACCTATATGGTAGCTAGGGGTAACCTTGTTTTTCCCGAAGGGTATGACTATGCATTTTTGGCGTTTAACTTCAGGCCATGGCTCTGGCACCAGTTATCCGTTTCTGTGAGGCCCTTCTGGAGGATATCTGTGTCAGATGTGTTTTCGACTATGGCCAGTTTGCAGTCATCTGCAAACTTTGTCAGCCATAACCCTCCTGTGTTTGCTTGTACTTCAGAAAAGTAGATGCCGAACAAGAGTGGACCCAGGACTGAGCCCTGTGGGACACCACTTGTGACAGGCTTTGAGTCTGACATGGCTCCAGCAACTCTGACCCTGTGGGTTCTGTCGCAGCCAGTTTGCAACCCATCTTGTGATGTATGGGTTTACATTCAAGCTGATGAGTTTTTCGATGATACCTGAGTGGGGTATTGTGTCGAAGGCCTTTGCCAGGTCGAGGTAGGCTGTATGGACTGCCTTTCCTCATCAATGGCCTTGGTGACTGTCTCAAAAAGTCAACCAAGTTTAAGAGGCAGGATCTGCCTTTGACAAAGCCAAACTGGGTTGGATCCAAAGTCTGCACGTTCCCTATGTCTTTATTTATGAGTTCCATTATGATCCTCTCCATGGCTTTGCAGATAAGGCTTGTCAAGCTAATGGGCGGTAATTTCCAGGGTCTGTGGAGGCACCGCCCTTATGAAGTGGGACCACAGTCGCCGTGCGCCACTCCTTGGGCGTATCCTGAGGTGAGGCTAAGATTAAACAGCTGTCCTAACTGTGGGTTTAATTCCTCGTTGAGTTCATGAAGCACACAGCCGGGACACCATCCGGTCCCATGGATGCTGTGTTTTTGCCTTAGTGAGGACAGTTCTCACCTGGGCGTTGGAGATGTTTGGGGGCTACAATCCTCTGGAATAGGTATCTCTCCTTTTGGCAGGGAGGGGGCGGAGAAGTTTGCACTGGACCTGTCAGCCAGTATGTTAGCAATGTGTGTAGGTTCAGTAATTCTCACATCATTTTGAACTAATTCTGAGCATATCTGGGAGTTTCCTCCTAGGTTTCTAACATAGCTAAAGAAGGCCTTATGATTGTCTTTAGAGTCCTTGGCAATTTTTCTCTCAAAATTTGCCTTTGATGATTTTATGAGAGCTCTTAGTTTTTTACTTATAATGATCAAAGGTGTCTTACCTTTCAAGGATTTTGCTCTATCTTGTAGTAGCTTCCTCCTTTTGTTGTAGAGCTTGTTTATGGCTGGGGTCCACCAGACTGGACGCTTGCCTTTGGTACAGAGAGTCTTAGTTTTGTTTGGGATTGCCTGATCCATGCAGTCCTGTAGGTGCTGGTAGAAGGCATTTGTAAGTGATTCAGCGGTTTGAGTAATGTTTACCACTGGCTCAGGGGCCTTAAAGGAGACCACACTAGTTTTTAGCAGTGTGAAATCGGCTTTTGCGAAGTTTTTCACTGTGTTTTTTTTTGTTTCAGGTGGGGGCGGGTTGAGGACCTCCAGCGAGATTAGTTTATGATCTGATCTCACCAGTGAGGGGTATACTTCCGGTGTTGAACATTTTGATCCCATGTTCGTGATGATGAGATCAAGTATGTTTTCACCTCTTGTGGGGATGGTGACTAGTTGTTCCATGGCATTTGAGTTTATGAACTCCAGGAATCTTTGGGTTAGAGTGTTCGGGCTTGAGTAGTGTTCCCAGTCTATATTAGGGTAGTTGAAGTCACCTAGTATGATGGTGTTTGAGATACATTTATCCCCTCCAATGTTTTCAGGAAGGCCATGTGAGGTTCCTGAGTTTGAGAGGGTGGCCTGTAACATGCTACAAATTGCAGAGCAGTCTTGCATATGATTAATTGCACCTGGATGGTCTCCGATGCATCGTGCGTTGCCACCAACCTTGAGGTGTGGGTGTCCTTTATGAATATGGACACCCCTCCTTTCTTTGTGTTGTCCGGATTTTGGGGCGGGCATGATATGAGGTGAAACCTGTTAGTGCTGGGGTGCTCTCAGGAGCCTTGAACCAGGTTTCTGTCACAGCACAGACATCGATGTTCTCCATATTGAGAAGGGCCTCAGTGCGTGCATCTTGAGATTGAGACTTCTGGCATTGAGCAGCATTACCCTTAGTTTTTTCCTTTTTGGTGTTCTAGGGTGGTAGGTTTAGAATTTGAGCCTTGCCTAAAAAGGCACTATGGGGTGGCAAGAGCCTTTGCCAATATCCGGAAGCCCAGGGTGACAGGTGCAAGCCGTCCCTTAGCAGCGTGGCTTGTCCAGCATGTCATCCCAGGCAGACAGACATTGCATCCCTTTGAATGACACCAGAATTTAAGCCAATTATTAAAGCTGATCATCTTATCACTGTATTGTGGCATCATTCTAGGTGAAGGTAGGATACTGCTCAAGGTCAGGTCATACCTGCCTGGGCTACATAATCAGAGAGCTCCTCGGCGTCCCTTTTCATGTAGTCCAAGGAGGTACGTCTCAGGTCGTTGACACCAGCGTGGACAATGACTGAGTCGTACTTGTACCTGCTGTTGAGAGACCTGAGTGCTTGCGTTATGTGGCGGATTCTAGCCCGACAGGCAGCTTACTGTGACCTTCTCCTTACTCAGTCTGTTGAGCGGGGCGTCAGTGTGTCTGACTATGGAATCACCAATGACAAGTGTGTCTGGCATTTTGTTTGGCCTTAAGGGCTGTGACTGTTTGACACTCTGACTGTGTGGTCTATGTGTTGCATGTGTTGGGTCGTGAGGTGGTAGTTGTTTGGGTGTCTGCTTTGGTGGCCTCTGCTGTTTTGGTAAATTTTTGATCAGAGCATCCGAGTATGTCTTTGTGTGAGTATGTGTATGATTTGAAGTTGTGATGGTACCATGTGTGACTGGGTATGTATTGTGTGTGGTTGCCTTCTCCTCCTGTCTGGTCTTGCCAGTCCTATGTTGAGAGAGCTCAGCCTCCAGTTTGGCCGTATAGTTGCATCTCTCGCATGTATTTGTGTTTTGTGGGAGAAGGAGAGGATTGTCTGTGTACATGAGGCAATTGTAACATTGCCTCAATATTCCCAGGTTCACCAGTTGAGCTGGAGAGGACACTAGCAACTGATCCCTCGACATACTAGAAGTAGTAGATAAAGAACTTTCAAAGGACTCGGGAAGTGGGTTTTAGGCTGGTGGGGTACTATCTATAATAAGAGTGCTTTATCAAGGTGCAAGTACTGTAGGAGTAAGTGCTAGGCTTTACAGATAGAGAATAGTCTACTTGGGAATCAAGTAGAGATGAACTTTTCAGTTATAGGATATGCTGGTTAGATCAGCAGTACAGTTTAGCGTGTTTTATAGCAGGGGCTGAAGGGAGCTAGGAATTGGCCCAAAACGACCAATGGACTACTAGTTTCTGGCTGAAACTTCACCAAATCGGACAAAAGGCCGTTCAGTGCTTCCCACTCCCACTGGTAAGCAAAGAAACTTCCCTCCTTCCTAATAAGGCAATGGATCAGTAACAGGAACTAAAAACAAAGCCCAGGGATCAGCAACTCTGAAACTGGACTACTCTAGTTCAGTAAAGTGGGAAAACAAGAGATTTTTTGTTTTATTACAGAGATAAGGAAAAAACAGACAGTAAATGCTATAAATGCTGTAAATCGGCTAGCGCACTTTAGTGTGTAGCCTACAGAAACAATTTGCAACAATTAGTAACTTAAAGTGCAATAAACAGTGTAAAATGCAGAAATCACTTAAAGTAGCAGTAAAACAGGCGAAATGCAGTCGCTAGCTTAATAACAGTGGCAAAGCCACAAAAAATACTTATATCTGGTAGAAAGTCACTCTTTTAGCTCTCTGCTGCTTGGATCACTCTGCAGGCCACCACGAGGATCTGTGCAGAGTTGGTACAAGCTGGAAAACATGTGTTTAGCATGTTTTATAGCAGGGGGCTGAAAGGAGCTAGGAATTGGCCCAAAACGACCAATAGACTACTAGTTTCTGGCTGAAACTTCACCAATTCGGACAAAAAGGCTGCTTAGTGCTTCCCACTCCCACTGGTAAGCAAAGAAACTTCCCTCCTTCCTAATAAGGCAATGGATCAGTAACAGGAACTAAAAACAAAGCCCAGGGATCAGATGTCGGTGCCGATGGGGAAGATGCCACTGACAAACTCCTCTTTTTATCCTTCTCCAAGGAAGATGAAGAAGAAGGGGAAGAAACATCCATCTTACTTTTGTCTTTTCCTAAGATTTCAGTACTTGCTGTCCCAATGGAGAGACAGGTTGAATACCTGGGCATGAGGAGAGAATCTGCTCCAAGGAGGAAGGGGCCAACTGAGTCACTGTAAGAGACAAGGCCCTCTCCATTGCCTCGAAGACTGGAGTCCCCCTCCCCAGAAGAGGGAAGGCAGCCTGGAACTGAGATAGACTGCTTCAGAACTGAGGCCACTCCTGCAACACAGAAACTGCCCTGGAGACAGAAGCTTGAGCCAGAGTCGACTTCTGCCCTCGAGCAGACAGGACAGATATGGTCCTGGGAGGTCTCTGGTTCTGAAATAACTGAAGAATGCGGGGTACTTACTGGTTACAAAAAGAGAGAAATCTCTGGAATCAATACAGTCTGCACTGGATGACTCAGCGATGTAAACTCTGAAGCCTCAGAGGAAGTGAGAGGAGGAGTGGTTAAAGGGGTGGATGAAGGTTTGGCTCCTGGACCCATAGGGCTTGGAGTGGAGTCCTGTAAAACCTCTCACCCACAATATTTTATTTACCAGGCTCTCCATGTCTAAGTGTCTGTAAGGCTTTTGGTGGAATGGACTGATGACAGAGAAGGAAATTTTGGTCTTTGAGTAAATACTTCAGGTAACTCACCCACAAAGGGGTTGATAAATGAAGAGTAACTAGTCTTGGGTAAAACTTCTTCTTGCCCAGTACTCAAAGTCTGGACTGATGTAGTTGGTGCAGATGAAGAAGTAGAAGGTAAATTTTGTTGTGCTGAAGCCTTCTACATCAAAGTTTTTTGTCATAGTGGTGGTCGGTGCCGGCGAATGTCCTAGTAACCCTTTGCAAGCAAGGATTTATGTTTCTTAGATGTCGGTGCCGATGGGGAAGATGCCACTGACAAACTCCTCTTTTTATCCTTCTCCAAGGAAGATGAAGAAGAAGGGGAAGAAACATCCATCTTACTTTTGTCTAAAGGCAGAAGGGATCAAGCCTTTCAAGATCAATTTGTTTCATATTTTAACAAGTGCTTTATGGCTAAAATCATGACAAATGCTGCAGTCTTCCTGTAAATGTACAGGACCCAAACAATATACACATAGCAGATGTAAGTTGGATAGAGCAGTGGCCTCCAATCTTTTTTTGCACCATGGACCAGTTTCATGTAAGACAATTTTCCATGGACCGGCCATTGCATGTGCATAATAAAGGGCATATTTATTTATTTGACATTTGTTTACCAGGGAGGCCCGACTGGACTAGAAGTCCATTTTCAGCCGAGACCTGGGGAGAAAAGCTCCAAAGTACAATAAAAAGATAATTGGCAATAATTACCAAAAAAATGCATTCTGTTTAACAGCATAACATTGATCTACTATGGTCAAGCGGTACGTATGCCTAATGGCAACTTACTGACTTTCTAAGTTTATAACAGCAATATTTAAAATCTATCCCTATTTAGCTCTGTCCAGCATACCTGTCAACTGTACAGATTTTCACCTCATATTTTGGTCCGTTTCTCATAAAATTGTTTTCTGGCAAATCACCTGCAGATCATTGAGGTTTGAAATCAAGAAAATAACGACAGACAGTTGAGTTTCAGACTTAATACCCTTCAGAAAATACATGCTAATGCAAAACCTGTATTTCTATTTTCTAATTTTTTAAGAGCAGTACTTAAAAGTGACCCATACTTTTGGGGGTTTGTCCCTCCATTATTTTTGGCTTTGTCCAGATTTCTTGCTCTAAGAAGTTGACAGGTATGCTGGCTAGATTTATTGTGCGAGAGGTTGAGTGGTATGGTCGAGAGTTACGCAAACCTCATTGCTGCTGCTGCCTGGGATCACTCTCACTCTTTCACTCTCTCTCTCTCTCTCTCTCTCACACACACACACACACACACACACACACACACACACACACACACACACACACACACACACACACACACACACACACACACAGTCTCTTCTACTTTCATGCACGCATTCAGTCACATACACAGACAGAAACACACACACACTTTTTTTAGTTTCATTGACTATTATTTTACATTCGCTAAACAGCAAAAGAGCTGCTTAGTGACTGTAAAATAATGGCTTGCTCGATCTCACTGCTTACTCTCTCTCATACACACACAGTCTCTTCTTCTTTCATACACACAGACATTCTGCTTTCATGCACGCATTCACTCACACATGCAAACAAACAAACACACTCATGGCCCTCTTCTACTTTCGTGCACACATTTATTCACTCATGCAGACAGAAACCTACACACACTTTTCAGTTTCCTTGACTTTCATTTTACACTTGCTAAACAGCAAAAGTGCTGCTTAGCAAGTGTAAAATAACAGCTTGATCGATCTCACTGCTCACTCTCTCTCATACACACAGTTTCTTCTTCTTCAGAAGCAGAATTCCATTTCTATGTCTTGGAAGTAGTTAAGAAAGATATCCGAGGGGGACCATGGGAAGATACGATTGAATACAAAGAACTGTTGTGGCAGTTACAGTTGGAATCGTATAATAAACCAGGTCTGAATAACATAGTATCCCTATTACCTGTGTTGAAATTGAGGGCTGCCAAATTGTGAGTGACATCTTGTATATTAAATCTTAAAGTTGTTTTTATTTTAATTATGAAATGTATGGTTTTAAAAAATGGATTTATTTGAGTTTAACAATTTGTATTTATTAAGTAATATGTAGGACTTTTTTGATTAAGTTAGGAAGGTAGTACTCAGTCAATTTATGTATAAAAGAATTCTCCTTATATGAGTGTAACATTTCTTTCTGTACACTAGAGGAAGTATGTGTAATAATAAAATGATATATCCATAGGCAGATTTTTAACTTTTTTAACTTTTATAAATATGTTGAGTATGTTATTTATATAGATGAATGTGTTTTAAGGCTTCTGGTAAATTTAATGATTGTTTTGCTCTTAGTAAAGAGAAGGGTGGTTACAGTTTTTAATTATGAGTTTTTAAATAAAAGTCTTTTTAGTTTGATTTAAATAGGATCTGTATTAATTCATTAGATAATTAATTACCAAATTGGTGTGGTTATTAGTTAATTGAGTTCATTTCATGTATATATAAGGCATGTCAAAATTCATTGGATTGTAGTGCATCTGAAGAAGTGTTTGAAACGAAAACGCAGGTGTGGAGACATAGCGTTTGTGCCTTGGAGTGTACTGTATTCGTTGGTTCCAGCCGTTGTGGTAATAAAGGTTTTTATACCAGCAAGGACTTTTTTTTGCCTTCCTCCTCTAGTGCTTTTTTTGCTAGTACGTTTTGGTTTGGTGCTAGCCTCCTGTTTTGTTGTTCTGGTCGCGTTATGGAGGTGGAGGAAGGCATTTCAGCACCGATTGAAGGTGTATTAGGGCCGGATACCAACGCAAAGTTAGACCAACTGACTGGGCAACTAACACAATTAATTGAGTTGATGACCAGAGGAAGTGGCGTGACGCAGAGTTCACCTTCAGCATTTCCGCTGAACCAGGAAGCCCTCCCAAGGAGGGAGAGGCGTCGATGCAGGCAGCGTTCTAATAGTCAGTCGGACTATGAAGGGTTTTCTGGGGAGAGACCCCCTTTTTGTGCTGGAGCGGTGGACAGTAGTGATTTTGGCAATGGTGTTTCGGCGTGTTTCAGGTCGTTGCAGAAGGAAGATCAGTATCCAGCGGACAAGCAACGTGCTGAGGCTGTTAATGGAGCGAGATCTAAGCAGCAGGTTGGCAACGCTAGAGGCTTGAATGATACCAGAGCGAGTTCCCAACAGGCAGGTACCAGCCATAAAGACACTAATTCTGGACAGTTGGACTTTAACACTGTTTTAAATGTTAAATATTGTTTTAATTCGAAGAATCTGCCTAGTAATAGGGATATTGAGCCTAATTGTTCGTTTAAACAGAATGTGGATCGTTTTGATGAAATGTTATTTAGGTTTAAAAGTTTAGAGCTGGAGAATTCCTATCTGAAAGAATGTATTAGTTTAAGTATTGTCCCGAAAGGGTTAAGGATATGTAAGTATCCAAATAAAGTGAAAATAGGGTCCGATTTCCACCATGAACTGTTGAACATTTTTAATAATTGTGGCCTGGATATATTAAGAGCTATTGTAAAGGAGAATTCTAGGGAGATGGAGGGCCTGAATTTAGAACTAGAAAAACTCAATAAAGTGATAGTCAATGATTTATTGTTCTCAATGGAGGAAAATCGAAGAAATTACCAGAATATGTTAAATAATATAGAGAGAAGCTTATCCAATGTTTTTGAAAGGAAGTGTAAAAAACTTGGAAGGGACAAGGAAGAATACAAACAAAAAACTAATTACCCAAATCCAAGAGGTACCTACATGAATAATAAAAATAAAAATTCTAACTTTCAACATAATCAAGATGTTGTTTTTGAAGGGGCAGAACAAGGCCAAGGCAATTTTGATTTGAGGGATGAACAGGTGTTCCCTGAGTTGAGAAGATCTGAACGTATTAGGAACTATAATCAAAGGAATCATCAAAAAAAACTTCCAGGGGGGGGAGGGGGAGGGGGGGTTCTACCAACGTACCAACTACAGGAATCACAACAAGAACAACCGGAAGTGGTAGAAGGGTTAGATGGTGAGCATTCATATGAGCCCAGTATGGATGTAGTTGTGAAGGAAGGTGTAGTCAATAAAAGAAATGGTTACACTATATATAATTATAGTGCTCTTGAAGTCAATGAAGTATTTTTCCAATTGTTTACCAAGGGACTCAAATTTGTACCGAATAAAAAAGCAGATGTTAGTAAGGTCCTTATCGATTTGAAATTATTTATTCGAAAGAAAAATTTTGAACTTTTGTATCAGAAACAGAATGGAAATGGTATGGATACAGGTATTCAAAATTTAAGGAAAAGAAGTATTTTCAACCCTCCCATAAATCAGCAATTAAAAAAATTTGAGAATTTAGTGGAGAAAAGAATTAGGAATGAACTGTCCAATAGAAGAGTTGCTCCGAACCTGACAGTGGATGAAAATAGGTTACTGCAACAATTAGCAGGGGATAGGAATATTCGGATATCTAAACCGGATAAGGGAGGAGGTACTGTCATGATGGACCAGATAGTGTATGATTCCAAAATGATGGAATTACTGCTGAATGTGGATAGATATGAGAGGTCGTCTGTGAATGAGATCAATTTGGGTAATCAAAAGGTGGGGATAGTGCTGAATGACCTGCTTCTGGAGGGTTCGATTGATATTAATACTTACAGGTACCTGGTAGTGGATAAACCTAAAGTACCAGTAATTTTTGGGGTGCCGAAGGTTCATAAAAATATCAATAGCCCCCCTATGAGACCAATTGTTGCATCAGAGGGCTCAGTCACAGCCCCTATAGCTAAGTGGTTGGATGTCAAGCTGAAAGAAGTCTTAAAAGAAGGGCCAGGCATAGTAAAAGACTCCTGGGATTTATTAAGGAATTTAAAGCAGGATTTCTTTGATGAAAATGTAATGTTTATCACACTTGATATAATAGATTTGTTCTCGTCTATCCCGCACAAAGAAGGGATGGAATTATTCGAGGAAGCATTGATTGAATATGGAAAGTTTTCCCATAATGATTTTCACTTGATCTTGACCTTGATGGAGGTTGTTTTGACAAATAATTTCATACATTATGAGGGAGAGTTTTTCAGGCAAGTACAGGGCGTTGCGATGGGCGCACGATGTGCGCCCACCTATGCCAATATTATTTTGGATATTTGGGAACAAAAGTTTATACTTAATTCCAGGTTTAATAAGTGCTGGAAATTGTATAAGCGTTACCTAGACGATATATGCTTGTTATGGATTGGTACTGAGAAGGAATTTTTTGTTTTTTTTGATTATCTATCTGGTACTACCAGCTTCCTTAACTTCACCTTCAATATAAACAAGGATTGTTTACAGTATTTAGATATTTTTGTAGGGAAGAAGGAAGGGAAGTTCTTTTCAAAAGTTTATCGAAAAGATAATTACTCGAATTCCTATTTGTCCTATTTCAGTGCACACCCTCACCACCATAAAAAAGGTATTATTAAAGGGCAGTATGTGAGGGCTAGCAGAATGTGCTCCAGGAATGAAGATTTCCTAGAAGAATGTAAGAAACTATATGGTATGTTCTTAGAGAGGGGTTACCCTGATGTATTGATTTCTGAAGTGGAAAAAGAAGTGGTGATTGGGAGTGCTAACAAATTTCACTCAATTTTAGGAATTGACGAAGTAGTGAACCCTGGGATTGGTGTTGATTTGTTTGATAGCTCGAATAATTTGGTTTTGGATTATAATGGGGAAGCAAAATTTATTTTTAATTTAATTAAGACTGAATGGCAAAAATTTGGTGAGTTCTCGGATTTGAACAGGCTCTTTGAACAACCTTTGAAATGTACCTTTAGAAAGGGAAGGAACCTCAAAAACTTCTTTGAAACAAAGGGTAGGGGTCATCTACAGAAGAAGGGTAGAATTGGGACCTTCAAATGTGGTAGTTGCCCCCAGTGCCCATTTATATATGCCCGAGATTCAGTTCATATCCTGAGTAGGGATATTTTAGTAAAGAGTACTGAATATGCGAATTGCCATACAAGTGGAATTGTATATCTGAGCGTGTGTAAAAAATGCCAAGCTTTTTATGTTGGGAAATCCGAACGGAAACTTAAAAATCGGATTTATGAGCATAATTATGACATTAAAAATGGAAGTCCCAATAATGCTTTGGCTAATCATAAAAGGATATGCCCAGAAGCAGAATTCCATTTCTATGTCTTGGAAGTAGTTAAGAAAGATATCCGAGGGGGACCATGGGAAGATACGATCGAATACAAAGAACTGTTGTGGCAGTTACAGTTGGAATCGTATAATAAACCAGGTCTGAATAACATAGTATCCCTATTACCTGTGTTGAAATTGAGGGCTGCCAAATTGTGAGTGACATCTTGTATATTAAATCTTAAAGTTGTTTTTATTTTAATTATGAAATGTATGGTTTTAAAAAATGGATTTATTTGAGTTTAACAATTTGTATTTATTAAGTAATATGTAGGACTTTTTTGATTAAGTTAGGAAGGTAGTACTCAGTCAATTTATGTATAAAAGAATTCTCCTTATATGAGTGTAACATTTCTTTCTGTACACTAGAGGGAGTATGTGTAATAATAAAATGATATATCCATAGGCAGATTTTTAACTTTTTTAACTTTTATAAATATGTTGAGTATGTTATTTATATAGATGAATGTGTTTTAAGGCTGCTGGTAAATTTAATGATTGTTTTGCTCTTAGTAAAGAGAAGGGTGGTTACAGTTTTTAATTATGAGTTTTTAAATAAAAATCTTTTTAGTTTGATTTAAATAGGATCTGTATTAATTCATTAGATAATTAATTACCAAATTGGTGTGGTTATTAGTTAATTGAGTTCATTTCATGTATATATAAGGCATGTCAAAATTCATTGGATTGTAGTGCATCTGAAGAAGTGTTTGAAACGAAAACGCAGGTGTGGAGACATAGCGTTTGTGCCTTGGAGTGTACTGTATTCGTTGGTTCCAGCCGTTGTGGTAATAAAGGTTTTTATACCAGCAAGGACTTTTTTTTTGCCTTCCTCCTCTAGTGCTTTTTTTGCTAGTAAGTGTAAAATAACAGCTTGATCGATCTCACTGCTCACTCTCTCTCATACACACAGTTTCTTCTTCTTTCACACACATACATTCTACTTTCATGCATGCATTCACTCCATTCTCTCACACAAGCAGACAGACACAAACACACTCATACATATACATACACACTCATTTTTTTCATTTCACTCCTTGCCTGGCGGCCCGGTACCAAATGATCTACAGCCCAGTGGTTGGAGACTGCTGGGATAGAGGTATCTTGTGGCCGCACGTCTGACATTTTTTTAAAGCCAGAACGGGCATTAGCTTTCTCAGCCATAATAGAAAAAATGGCTGGAAGGCATGTGTGTGCACACGCACACAAAACACTCAAGCAAAGAAGATATAAACCACTGTCACACAACAAAACTGGAAGGAAAGCTAAAGATTAAAAAAAATAAATTAAATAATAATATAAGTAGGACAGGAAAGAGAAGGAATCTATCAATAATGATAGTTAAGGAGTACACCAAAGTGTATGAAAAGGAAGCTATCAATGATAGCAGCAGAGAAATATACTGCAGTGTATGGAAAGGGAACAGAAAATGGTAGATAAAGAGTACAGGATCAGCGAATGGGAATAAACAGTGAAGAAACTAGATGAAATTGGAGAAAATTACCTATGAAAAAGAACTACGCACAAGAGCTCTGGTGAATGTGCTGTCTGAAAAAGTGGCAAACAAGATCTGAGCTAATTGAGAGAGGGATTATGGGTAGAGGTGAAGCTTGAGAGTTTTTGGTCAGTGCAAGCTGTAGTAATGGCCAAGTTGGTTCCAGTATCAGAACTGAACCCATACGTCAAGGATAAAATGAAAGCTGACAAGATCAGATCATAATTTTCTGCTTTCTAACAACAGTTACTGAAAGTGGACTGGGAGGCAACAATGTGGTCAAATCAGGGGCGGCCCGTGCTATTGGACTGCAGCCCCCCCCCCAGCTGTAAAAAAGAAATAAAATAAAATAAAACAGAAAATAAAAAAAATTTAAAAAAAAAGAATCGCAAATAGCAGACCTTCACGCATGCGCACTATTTCCAATATCCAGACTGCTGCTGAGATAGTGTGGAGCATGCGCAGACTGTCTCAACAGCAGTCCGGATTAGGAAACATTCAAGAGCAGAGATCCCAGAAGTCTATGCAGTTGTAACTGCATAGACTGTCTCTGGAAAAGGATCTGACTCGGACTGCAACGTCGACAGGCTGGAGTCTCGTCGGGGGAAGAACATCTCGCGGGCTGTGGATTTAATGCTCCAACGGACGTAGGGAAGGATGTGTGGGCAGGCTTGTAGTGCTCCAACTGTGGATTTAATGCTGCATGCAACAAAGGGACCTACATCTATCCAGGTAGGGTGTGTGTGTGTGTGTGTGAGAGAGACCGTGTTCTTATCTGCAGTAGCGCAAATTAAGTGTGATTTAGAGACATGCACATTAGCTGATAATGGAGTCTTTCCATATTGCAGCTCACATTTCTCTGAATTGCAGTTCCCTGCATCATGTAAGCAGCTCCTTTTGGGTGCTGTACTTACTGTCAGTGGTTGATTTCTTTATGAATCCCCAGGGATTTTCTTACAATCTTTATCATTGGTTAAAACACCACATTTTGATGACAGCATATGCACTTCGTGTAAGCAGATGACAAAGCCTTCAAGTTGTAAAGCAAATTTGAAAAATAGTCTTTTTCATGATGGTGTAAGCCATTAATATTTAAAATATTGGATGGAGGTTTCTTCTCCCCCCCCACCAAAAAATGTGCTGCCCTGAAAATGATGGTGATCCTTATTTATCCAAATGGAGTCTTATGACACAACATTTACTGTGTAAAGTTTTAATTGTGCTTCAAGAAAAAGAAAGAAACGTCTTTCTGCTGGAAAAACAAATATTGTTGCAAGACCTTTTAACCACAGCTGCTTCCTAATTTTGGTGAAGGCTTTCCTTTTCTTAGCTATTTCAGGTGGAAATTCTTGAAAATATTGACTGCCATTTGTTTGAATAAACATTTCCAATGTTTGAGCTGCAGGAAATATTAAGTTTCTGTCAAAGTCTGAAAACAAAGGTCTTACACTAACCATGCCATTAAAGCCTTGCTTGGGAGATCCCAACCTGTGGATTATATTTTGTTTAAATGTAGTTAAGTGAACTGTCCTACAGCTGTGAATACTGCTTGTATTGCTTTGACAGCAGTTGGGTTTTATCTAAATGTTCTGGTATGCCCACTTGTACATATGTCAAGCCTGTGCCAAGCTTTGTTAACACTGAGTAGGCCTAGAAAGTAATGTTTAAGTAGAACTAGCAGTTTGAGGGGTGTGAATTCTACAGACGTACTATTTGTGGCACAGTAGTATTACTCTTTTTACTTTCTGTACTTATGTTGAACTAGAATTAAATCCACTGCATTAGTTCTTCACATCAGCAGGAATTGTAGCCCTTTGTATAGGCTGGATGTTGACTGACATTTTAGGAACTGAAGAGCCTTCCACAAGACCTCTTTGTTCCAAAAGTAAGAGCTTCCCCTCTCTAGCAGTACTGACTAATGGTATGTATTTAATCATTTTACCCTAGATGAGAATGCAATTCTGTTCTGCTTTTGATGCTATAAATATAGTGGTACAGCTCCATTAGTTTTTGAATCCTCAGTTGTTTGGCATCTTTGAGTTAGTGGTTTTGAATTTTTTTACTTCAGTACCACCCATGGCATTTTTCCTTTTTTTTTGCATAGGTAGCCATCTAGTATATGAATGATGTAATGTAGTAAAAAAGCCTCTCTTATGTTGAATATAACTTTGTAATTTTATGAAGAAAAAAATACATGTCCATGGTGGCAAATGTTTTCTGCGGTGATATAACAATATACTACCACTGCTTACATGATGCACTACTGTGTCATTCCGTACCACCAACACTATCAAATAAGTGCATTCAAAGCTGCCATAACATACTACATCCAAACTTCTTATTAAGAGTAAGTTTATGATTGTCAGAAGAGAAGAGTAGAAATGGAATTAATTTATATTTCTCGTATTCATTGTGCAGACCAAATATAACATTCTCCCTCCTCTCCCTGGTTCTCCTGGTGTACAAGGCACTTACGGAGTTATGTAAAAAATATAAATTAGGCTTGCATTTCTGCTTTCTGCAAATGAAGATAACTGGTTGATACTGGAAATTCCTTAATACTAACTCTGGTGCTCAACTCTGCAACTACTTGTTAAATTTTTTCCACTGCAAATGTTGGTGAAACACTTCTATTTGTGTAACAGAAATGCTTAATTCATTCAAATTCAGGATGAGGATTAAACATCCTGATACTTTCTGAATAGCACGCAGTTGTATTCATTATTTCAGTTGCTGCACACACTGCCATTTCTCCAAAACCTTTCTGTACTGTTTTTGACATTTGCTATACTTTTATTAATTCTAAGCATCTAGAATGCAAAGCAGCAAAGATCAGCTTTCAAATTCAAAGAATGCAAGATAGAAAGCTTTAGGAAGGGCAGTACTACTACAATACCCAGGGCCAGATCCAGCACTCCTAGTAACTATCATATTGATAACATACCCCTAAGAGCTGAACCAGTTGTCAAGGACTTTGGGACACACATAGACAGCAATCAAGCCGTTGATAATCACATGTCTACAGTAGAGAGTAAATCATTCTATGTTGTGCAACCTATAAACAAAGGTATGGCATCTAGGTCCAAGAAAGTCATTGTTCCACTGTAGTCATCATTCATCAGACCTATCACTGAGTACAGTGGCCCCTTTGGTATGTACCTAACCTGGCATATCCAGCAATTAGAATGTCCACAGCAGTTTCTCACTAAAATAATACAGGGCATAAGTAACATGTCCTAAGCAGACCACCTCAAGACCTTATCCCTGTATTCTGTCTCCTACATTATTTTTGAAGGGAGATATATGTATTGTACAAGGAATATAATGTAATATAGTCAGGAAGGTGTATCAAAGAGCATGTGTATGTTTCATGTTCAAGGGGCCTATGATTTTGAAAACAGCCCAGAGTTAATCTTTATCTGCCACTGGCAAAATGTATTTTCTTTGAATGTGGGTTTCAATGCTGTTTCAATGCGTGTGAATTTCAAGGGAAGAGAAGTTTTAATGCTAAGTCTATTTTAATTGTGAGACTGCATTGCTTTGTTTAACAGATATCTATTAGGGTTTGTGCTGTAAAATGCAAAATAAAACTTTCAAATGAAATCTAAATCATCGCAGAAGTAAAGCAGTATGCACATTAGTGTTTATGGTAAATGGGGCAAAATAACCAAGGAATGGGACATTGGAATGGCTGCAGGGGGGGCTCCATTCGACCATGATTTTGTGAGGGGGGGGGTAGCAAACTCAGACAGTCCCGGTTGAACTATACCTCTCAGTTGTACATATGTTTGCAGAATCAATAGATATTTGCTTCTTATTTTTGGTTTGTTCCTCATAAAATTTGTGGTTTTCTAGCAAATCATTTAGGAATGAAGTAACGAGTTTCAGACGTCATAACCTTCTGAAAAATGCATGCTAATGCAAGACCTGTTATTCTATCAACTGTCTTAAGTTTATACAAGAGCAATTTTTAATAGTGTTTGTATGTTCCCCCAATATATTTGGCCTTGTCCAGATTTCCTGCATTAAGAGGTTGAGAGGTATGTGCAAATCGCTTTGTAGAATTAGAAATATCCAAACCTCTCCATTGTTCCCAAGTTTGGCTCAAAATGTTGCTCTGCCCTAATAATCCCTCCTCAAAATGGCAATTTTGGAAGAAAACGTGGAGGGTTTACAATTATATACAACTGTAATGATCAGAGTTACAGATTACTTTTATTTCAGAAATGCATGTAGATGCTCTTATTTTGTTAGCTGCTCAAGTTAACAGTGTTAATATTAAAAAGGTGTCCCTTTTGACAGGTTCCCAGCTGTATTGTGTGGCAGCTTTATATTTTTGCATCACATTTTGGTCTGTAAAATTGTAGTTTTTCTGGCAAATTAGTGGCAAGTCATTAAAGATTGAAGTTAGAAAATAATGACAGACATTTGAGTTTCAGATTTCATACCCTTCAGAAAATTCATACTAATGCAAGACCTACTACTGTTCTATTATCTAAGTTAGTAAGAGCAATATTTAAAAATTGTACTTATTTCTGGGCCTGTACCCCACTTCTAGTTCTATGCATGGCTTTGTCCAGATTTCTTGCTCTGAAGTTGAGAGGTATGAGTGTCAGAGCCATCACTGTCAGCCAGAGACATTTCAAATTGTGACATACTTGTTGAACCCCACTCCCCATTGTAGTGGCTCTGGATGTGTCCAAGGAAGGCAAGGAGCAGTTATGCAGTGTAAGTGTGCAGAGTATTCCCCCATCCAAGGTAGACCACAAGTACGACCGTGGCTTTTCATCTGTCCTTGATTTTGCAGAATGTTCTGGTTTTCTGTCATATTTTTATACTGTTGATTTATGCTTCTTATTATTCAGGAAATGCATGCTGTCACAGTGCCCTGTTGCTCTGTTTAAGTAGCAATGATTTAATGACCATCAGGTAAGCTTGTCAGAGATTGTAAGATGCAAGTAAGCTTTAATAAGCATACTGTTAAAGAATTACCAGCATTGAAAGCTTTTTCGTTGTTGCTATGCCGGGAATATTTACATAACTAGATAATGTATAAGCCTTGGGTATTGAAATGCATATAACAGTATTTGTAATAAAAGGACAGGATTACAGTATTTTCAGAAGCTCATTACATTTGTTGGAGACTTGCAGTCATCTTTGCAGGCTTATCCATAAAGTAAACGGAATGCCAGTCTATCATGTGTGGTCCATAACTTTTGCAGGAATCCTTTAAGCAATTTATCTTGAGCTTGTTTCTTGTTTGCTGTTCATTTTTTACTTTGATCATGTCTTCCCCATGAAACAAGTAGATAGTTGTGTCAGGCAGCAGGTCTTTTTTGGATAAGAAACATTTTTACAAGTGGGGGTATCACAGAGATTGCTACTTTCAGCATGTTACTTGGTAATTTTATAAAGCTGAATATAAATTATAATTAGAACTGCAGTGCAAGGAGTAGTGGTTTGAGTGCTGCTTGTTTTTTTTATACTTGATTTTGACTGGCATTCCAGTAATGTATTTAAAAAGTAATTTATTTTTTCATGCCTCACAACCTGTTTCCATCTGGATATTAAGTAAGTTGTCATGTAGCCAATGCATTGAAATATTTTTTCTTCTACACTTCATTTTGTCTTGATTGGACTCTTGTAATGACTGTTTGGCACCCAGGGCAGCGTATTTAATTAAAGTTCCAGTTGTTGTGGTTTTGAGCATATCCCCACCCACTTTCTAGTTGGCCACACCCCTTCACATTGGCCCCACCCATTCAGCTGTCTCCTGCAGCCCTCCTTTAATTTGAAGTCACCAGCCGCCACTGGGTCAAATTAACATAAAGATTGGACAACTCAGAAACTCTGGAATGTTTTCTTTTCCATTTTGAATAGAAGTACTGGTCTCCAGCTCCTCTCTCAGCTCACAGGTAATAAACTTCCAAGTCCTTTGACTGACCAAGACAGTTTTGTTTTCTCCTAATCATAATGTACTGTTGTGCAAGTTGAACTTACCATAACAGTAGATGTTTGAATTTCTCACTGCTGCAGTAGGCTTTAGCTATACAATTTGTATCCTGCCTAGGAGACCACAACCAGTAACCTTCACAAAGCTCTGGCTTCATCTCACTTCTCACCTCTGACTGTTGATTGACTAACCCCTTGGACGGAAATCCACTTGCAAGAGTGTAGACAATTTCAGGACTATCTTGTATGGACAGAGAAAAAGAGTTCACTCATCTTGAACCTCAGAAAGAGATAAACAGCAACAAATAATTTTATATTCCAACAACTAGCTATATGCAAAAGTAGGGGGGAGTGGAGGGCAGGTGCATCCATAGCAACACAGAGGAATTATAACATCTACTGTTATGTTAAGTGTAACTTACATAACTGCACTAAGTTCTTCATTCTCACTGTGTCAGTAGTCTATGGCTATTTGGGTTGATTACCAAAGCCAATTTAACCTGGGAGAAAGAAGGATAAGGGTCCAGGAGACCTTGGAGAATTGTCCTAGACCTAGAAAAAGAATCTAGTTCATAACGCTTTATAAAAATATACAGAGAGGACCATCATGATGCCTCTAGAATGCCTCTAAAATCCACCCCTTTCTACTATGCCACTGCAGAAACAAAGGCATCATTATTTTTTGTCTTGACACTACCTAGAATACATACACCATGGTGGGAATAACAAAAAGCAATAGCTGAGGACAACCATGTTGAAATTACCTGTTTTTACATGGATTATCCCTTCTTTGTCCTGCTATAAGAAATAAACAGCTGATCATCTTTTCTAAAGGATTTAGTTCTGTCAAGATAGCACCGGAGCTGCCTATGCATGTCTAGACTATATAGAACCCTTTCTCCCTGGTTCTCAGGATCTGGATAGAACACTTGGAGACTGATGGCTTGATTCTTAGTACACTCTTAAGCAACTTTGGGCATAAATGAGGGATTTGCTCTTGATGTGAGCTCAGCTCTATGGAAGCCAGATAGGGGCACCCACCATGAGAGCTTGCAACTCGGATAATTTTCTTGCAGATGTCAGAGCGATAAGCAGTAGTCTTCCATGCTGTGAACCTTAAGTCAGTCTGATGAGCTGGTTCAAAGGATGACATAGCTGAGTATTGAAACACAAAGTTAAGAGCCAAAGAAGGAGCAAAATGTTTTCCTAAGATGCCTTAGATACAAAAATCCCTTCAGAAACCATTTTACCAAAAACAATGATGAAAGGGGAGGATCCATGTGCAGACATGCTATAATGGTTGCTAGATGATCCTTGATGGAATAAAAAAGGCCAGAGGAAAATAACTCTCATAAATATTTAAGAACCAGTGGTACATAATCCCTGATGGGGCACGAGTTATTGGCTAGACACCAAACAGAAAATATTTTCCATTTGCGAATATAAGATTTCCTCGTAGCATGCTTTCTTGCCTCCTTTAGTACTTGCGGCACATCTTCATGAAAGAGGTGCATAAAAGGAATGAAAACTGAATCATCCAGGCAGACTGGGTGCATCAAAATCCTCTTGTTTTGTGTGAGATCATCCAGGCAGACTGGGGTGCATCAAAATCCTCTTGTTTTGTGTGAGAATATCCAATCTGTGAGGAAGCTTGTGGTAAATGCCCTGGCTATTTTTTTAAAGAGAGAGAACCAATGCTGCCTGGTCAAAATGGAGTCAATGATTTTTGGAGAGTCCTTCTTAATCTTCAGCATTACCGTGGATATCTATGGAAAGGTTCCAATTGTATAAAGGAACATTACCATGAGAATGAGAATGATTTTGTTTTCCAGGTGTACCTGCAAGGAATCCTGATGTAGAATTTGTTTAGTTGTCTATTCTGAAGAGATCAAACAGATCTGTTTGAAGTGTTCCCCAAAACTGGTTCAATTCATGGAGGACCCTTTCATTTAATTTCCATTTGAGAGGATCTGTCTTGGTCCTGCTCAGTTTGCCTGCTGCTACATTTTGCACTGATAGAAGGTAAGGTGATTGGATGATTAAGGAATGCTGTAGGGCTATCTCCATATAGTCATCATAGCCAGCCTGCACAGATGGTAGACCTGGTGCACAATAGTATTTGTCTGCATAGGTCCTGGGGACCACAGGTGATGAGATTCAATGGCATGGATCACAGTCAACATCTCTAACATTTATGTGTTTTGATCTGTTTGAAGAGTTCCAAAGGCCTTGCACATTTACCTCTCCATAGAAACTACTCCCCAAGTATAATCTGAGACATCTAAAGTTAGAGACTGACTTGGGACAGGAAGAGAAGAGGGGAGGGGAGACATGGATTTTGAACCATTTGCTGTTGTCATCAGTGTAGTTTCTTTTTGATAAAGCCCAAAATTGGAATCTGAAATTCCAAAGGAGACTGTTGGGTCCATGTGTTTTTTTTTTTTTTTTTTTTTTTTACATCACTGATTTTTTCTCGTGTAACCAGGTGACAGCAATCAAGGGAATCACAGAAGCCATGAACCCTGTGATCCTGAAATATTCTCTTTACTATTTCCATTGGACTGCTTCTAAAACCATCTGGACCTAGAAAGCTGATAAAAGTATATGTTTTGCACTTGCTCTAACATTTTCAGTTATATTTAACACTTTTGTGCTGCATTTATTGATTTGGCTGAATATATCACTATTTTTCAGCCTGCACTTATTAAAGAAGCTCATGTTTGTTACTGCACTGCTGTTAGGATGTTTTAATAGTATTCTCATATTTCCTAACTTCAGCTGATATTGTAAAAGCTGTCCTGAGTTTGCCAAAGTTCTCCTGAGTCTGCCAAAATATTTCTAAGTTTTGCAGTTTTTTGTGTGTTGTGAACATTTCTCAGGGTTAATGAACTTATTTCCAAGGACTCCTGATATTGTAGGAATTCTGACCTCTGTTGTAAAGCATTTGTTACTGCACTTTAGCTCAAAACCAGCTTATTTTACATTAGAAGGGTTCTCTTGCACTCTGGTGGGAGCAGAGAGCTAAATTCAACCCATCCAAGGTGAGAACTACTGGTCGATAGCTTACTGTGTTTATCTGATTGGCCCGAGGGTTTAACTTTATAAAGGTTTTTTCATCCTGCTGGTATAAAAGCCTCTCTAGTTTAAAATCTCTAGAGGAAATGCTCTCCACACTCTCACAGTGTTCACAGCTGCTCAAGGAGCTGCCAGTTTGTGCAGAGGGTGGTACTACTGCAGGTCATCTAATAGTATACTACTAAACACACTCACTTTGACCTTTAAGTGACTCAACCCTATTCCTTCCCAAATAGAAATTGCATTTCCTTGGCCTTATATATCATAGGCTAGATGCAGATCTGCTTGGCATCACTGTGCTCTTAAACCAGGCATCTTACATTAAGAGGGCCTCCCTGCACACTTGTGGCAGAAGTATATAACACAGGGCTCATCTAACTTGGGGACTGCTGGAGAAAGGCTCAGTTTGGGACTTTGCCACTGGTAGTTGTGTTAAAAACTGTTTACATTTGCCTGTATATAAGCCTCACATTTGCCCATTGCTATACACCATGCAAAGGGGTTTTGCAGTGCCCTCTATAGATGCAAATGCCTGGGAACATTATTTTTCCCTAGAGACCTTCCAGCAGAACCCCCCTCCAAACTTCCCTGCTTGAGCAAAGGGCAACTCAGTTGAGCTCTAATCAGCATTCTCACACTTATCCACAACCTACTAAACAGCCACTGCCTTTGCTACTCCATAGTAAAACTAGCTTACTAATTAAGGCAAGGTCCCAAGTCCAACTAGCCCACTTCCTTCCCAAATACCACATTCAGAAAAATCCTGCTACAATGGATGGGCAGTTTCCCATTATTTCTCCTGCCAGCTTGATTGATATGGGCATCTTGAAGCGATACAGCAATTGCTTCATGTACACTGACAACCATTTAGTCCTAAAGCAAACTAGCACCCGATGTGAGAGATGCAAATACACTGGAATTGCAATCAATTCTCTCACGTAAAAACAAACTAGACATCAAACAGGCTGTCAGCGCGCACACACTTCATTTCCCATGTAAACCTCAATTCTCACACAAAATAAGGTCATGACACACAAACCCACATATGTAAAGGTACTCACTAAAAGCCTACCAAAAGAACAGAGACTTCCCAAATGCATAGCACCCACACTCACCACTAAGCTAAAAGAAACCAGTACACATAATACATGCACCCGTGTCTCAATAAATAAGCCCAACACATCAAATACCTTGGTCACAGGTGACTCCATTGTGACGCACACAGATGTCCCCCTTACTAGACTGGACAAGGAAAAAGTCACAGTCAGCTGCCTATCAGGTGCCAGGATCTGACAAATCATGCATGCAGTCAAGTCACTCAACAAGTACCGTTATGACTCTGTCATAGTCCATGTTGGACCGAATAACTTAAGATGTACAGTGGATATAAAAAGTTTACACACCCCTGTTAAAATGCCAAGTTTTTGTGATATAAAAAATGAAACCACAATAAATAACTTCAAAACCTTTCCCACTTTTAATGTGACCTATAACCTGTACAATTCAATTGAAAAACAAATCTGTTAGGGAAAAAAATATAAAAAATAAAAAACATACAATAAGCTGGTTGCATAAGTGTGCACACCCTTAAACTAATATTTTGTTGAAGTACCTTTTGATTTAATTACAGCATTCTTTTTGGGTAGGAGTCTATCAGCATGGCACATCTTGACTTGGCAATATTTGCCCACTCTTCCTTGTAAAAGTGCTCCAAATCTATCAGATTGCAAGGACATCTCTTGTGCACAGCCCTCCTCAGGTCACCCCACAGATTTTCTATTGGATTTAAGTCTGGGCTCTGGCTGGGCCATTCCAAAACTTTAATTTTCTTCTGGTGAAGCCATTCTTTTATTGTTTTGAATGTATGCTTGGGGTCATTGTTGTGCTGAAAGATGAAATTCCTCTTCATCTTCAGCTTTCTAGCAGACCCCCGAAGGTTTTGGGTCAAAAGTGACTGGTAGTTGGAACTGTTCATAATTCCCTCCACCTTGACTAAAGCCCCAGTTCCAGCTGAAGAAAAGCAACCCCAAAGCATGATACTGCCACCACCATGCTTCACTGTGGGGATAGTATTTTTTTGGTGATGTGAAGTGTTGTTTTTATGCCAAGCGTACCTTTTGGAATTGTGGCCAAAGTGTTCAACCTTGGTTTCATCAGACCATAACAGATTTTCCCACATGCTTTTGGGAGACTTGATGTATTGTTTTGCAAATTTTAGCTGGGCCTGGATGTTTTTCTGTGTAAGAAAAGGCTTCTGTCTTACAGCCCTACCCCATAGCCCAGACATATGGGGAATACGGGAGAATGTTGTCACATGTAGTACACAACCAGTACTTGCCAGAAATTCCTGCAGCTACTTCAGTGTTACTGTAGGTCTCTTAGCAGCCTACCTGACCAGTTTTCATCTTGTTTTTTCATCAATTTTGGAGGGACATCCAGTTATTTGCAACACCATTGTTGTCCCATATTTTTTCCACTTTTTGATGACTATCTTCACTGTGTCCCATTGTATATCCAATGCTGTGGAAATTTTTTTGTACCCTTCTCCTGACTGATACCTTTCAACAATGAGATCCCATTGATGCTTTGTAAGCTCTCTGTGAACCATGGCTTTTGCTGTAGCAGGCAACTGAGTAAATGTCAGGAAGATCCTACTAGGGCAGCTGAACTTTATTTGGGGTTAATCAGAGTCTCTTTAATTGATGGCAGGTGTGTACCCAAGAAGACTGAATGCTATAATTAAATCAAAAGGTGCTTCAATAAAGTATTAGTTTAAGGGTGTGCACAGTTATGCAACCAGCTTATTGTACATTTTTTATTTTTTCCCTAACGGATTTGTTTTTTAATTGAATTGTACAGTTTATAGGTCACATTAAAGGTGGGAAAAGTTTTGAAATGATTTATTGTGGTCTCATTTTTTATATCACAAAAACTTGGCATTTTAACAGGGGTGTGTAAACTTTTTATATCCACGGTACCTCTCTGGATTATATGAAGAGAAACATGATGGAACTCTGGTTGTGTGCCCCAGACAGGTATATCCTTAACCCTAAGCAGTATGCTACCCTAACCTAGAAGGATGCCACAATATACACAAACATTATTGATTTACAATTGGCTTAGCTTCTGGTGTCAGTCCAAAGGGATCCAGTATCTCTCAGCCTGGGAGGATATGGTAGACAGACCTCACTGCTTTGCTAGAGATGGTCTGCAGCTGTCTCCCCTAGGGTTTTGGATACTGCCAAAGGCCCTTACCTCCCCCATAATGCCTTTTTTTAGGCAATATGAAAACAAATTTACCAATGTAACTGTGATGACCATGCCCTGGCCCAGGAATCAAAGAGCCTCAATCCTCACCAATAACACCAGTGAGGGGTGTCTCATATAGTAGGAAAGGATAACAAATACACATAGTAAAGTGCAATTTTCCTTAAAAGCACACAGCGATCACAGTCAGTCTGGGGCTGGTCACTCCCTTGCTCTCCAGGTCCCCAATAAGACTCCCCACTGGCACAGCTATAGGGTCCAGATCTCAGCCTAGTGGGCAAGCTAAAACCTCCAGCACCCTCTTTGTCCAACCAGTACTTCGTGTCCCTTGCCCAAGTAGCTGACACACACACACACTTTGAGAACAGTTTATACAACCACACAGACATTCCTGGGAAAAACTGGCACAGGGTCTCGAGCTGTGTCCCTTTTATCCAGACTATCAGGTAGAAATCCCTGCCACCACCCAGTTAACATTTATCAACTACCCAAAGGCCCTTAAAAGGGTGTCCAATTACTAAGCAATATTATTATCCAAATGGTAAGTGCGACTAAACAGTCAAGGCTTATTAGAGTGACTTGGTACAGGATCACTATATACATGCAGTGTACTCTAGACCTTAAATTATCTCTACACAAAGCAGCCAAAGTTGAAAGGGTTTAAAAATATTTAATAATAAATAAAAACACAAGACAATACTTCTTACTACACGGTGCTAGTCAAGAGTTCAGAGATCACAGAGAAATACTTAAAATAATTCACTAGTACAGTTCTGACATCACAGAAAAACACTTAGTCTAATCTTTCTAGTTTCTACTTGTTTCTAAGAGAAAACACAAGTCTAAGATAACTTACATATAGAACACAGGAAATGTGCTGATGAGTTAGATGGTCAAGACAAAAATACTTAATGCTCTCTGATTATCTGTTTTAAAAATCACATTCCTGGTTCACATTACATCATTCTTCACACTTCGCTGGGTTCACATTACATCATTCTTCACACTTCCCTGGGTTCCAATGTTAACAGAAACTACATTTACATTCTTCACCTCTGAGCAGAAACCAGGGCAATAAAGGATATTTATACATGCAAGTTCTGGCCATTAACTATGGCCTTAAAACAATAGCAAGAATTCCTTCACTTAGCCATTTCGGAGCCGAATTTTAACATCAAAGACAGTCATAAAATGCTTGACTTAGCTTTCTTATAGCAGAGTGCACTGTTACATTTTTTTGCAGTTCCACATGTAACAGCATTTTTATTATTTAAGACACAAGCCTGTGGTTTACATTAATATTTACAAATGACAGAACTATCTATAAAAGTCTATATAGATAGGCTGGCAGCCTTCACAGTAACAAAATCTAATTGAGTCAAACTCAGGGTCATGCTGTTTAATGCTAGGATTTTAAACACAAAACTGCACTCCCCTGAAGCACTCCTTACCTTAGAGGATGCTGACATCAGTGCAGTTACCAAGACATGGTTCAAGGCCTGTGAGAGCACCCCAACTCTGCATGGCTACAATGCCTTCCACATGTTCAGACCTCAAAATGAGTGTGAAGGAACCAAAGATCAATCTTCATTAAAAACAAATACTCTTCAAGACTGATCAAACAGCATGACTCTCTAAAACTACTCCATGCACAATGAACTATTGGGAAAGTACAATACCACATCATTCCTAGCTATAGATCCCCACCAAGAGCCAGGATAAGTGCACTGCCTACCTCAATTTACTAGAATCCCTTGCCATAGAGCCTGACCCCTTAGTCATGAGAGATTTCAACTATCCTTCCATAGACTGGACGACATACATGAGCAAAACCATGCTCACCTGGATTTTTCTGGAATTGAACACAAAATGGTCTGGAACAGATAGTCTGCACTCCCACTAAGGGCTCAAATGTTCTGGACATAGTACTCACCAACATGGGGGGGGGTCAATGTACTTCCCTGTGCGTGATGCCCTCCCTGGTTAGGTCAGACTACAAATCAGCCTACTTTGAAGTAACTACTGGAACTGACACCCTCACAGGAACAAAAATTATAAAAAAAGTCACCAAAGCTAACTATGGCCTACTAAGCAAAGGTATACAAAGCTCCATACCACTCGCAACTGCAGATATCAATGATCACACTGCAGAAGTATATGCAAATGCCCTGTACAAACACTTAAGCGACTGTATAAACTCTGCTGTACCTGACTGGATCAAAACCAGGTCCTCCCATAAAAACAAGCCACAGTGGTGGACCTCAAGTGTAAACAGATTATATAACAAAAGGAAGAAACTGTTGTCCAAAAGCAAGAAGGATATCACTCTGAAGAGGAAGAGTTCCCTCCTAAACCTAAACAAGAGAATCAGAAGTCTTGTAAAGTCTTCTAAAGCAAATTATGAAATTAAAATCACATCCCTAGCCAAGGATATCATAGGGCATTCTTTAACTACATCCGAAGTCTAAAAGGGAATGCCCAGCTATGTGCCAAACTGGTTGGAGATGGGATCACTCATGCTACTCTGGAAGTTATCGCCAACCTGTTACCTGACAAATTCAGTACAAACTTCACCCCCTATCCCCACCTACCATATTCCAAAGCATATCTGAGACCAGCAACCGGCCTAGTGTCTCTAGAGAACAGGTCATCTCTGCGCTCGCCAAGGCCAAAAGCACCAGATAATATCCCAGGTTGTTTACTAAATAATCTAAAACAAGACTTAGCTGACCCACTTGGTGTTTTCTTTAATCATAGCTTGAGAACTGGCTATGTTCCTGCAGAATGGAGAACAGCAACAGTAATCCTCCTGCACAAAGAGGGGCCATCAACTGACCCTTGCAACTACAGACCCATAAGTCTAACTAGCCTCATCTGCAAGGTCATGGAAATAATTATCATAGACCTTATCAACAAGGACATAGGTGACCTCCAAACGCTGGAAACAACCTAGTTTGGCTTCATTAAGGTTACAGCATGCTTATTAGACCTGGTAGACTTCTTTGAGAATGTCACCAAATGTATGGACGATGGTAAGACAGTGCACACAGTCTCTCTCAACCTTGCCAAGGCTTTTGACACAATTCCCGATTCTAGCATCATTGAGAAACTGTCCATACTAGGGATTAACCCTTAAATTACTAGATGGGTAACAAATTGGCTCACCAACAGAACACACACCATCAAAATTGGACACTCCACCAGTCACCAGTGGAGTACCACAGTGGTCTGTGATGGGCCCCTTACTGCTTGTCATCTATTTCTCAGAAGTCCAGGCCAAAGTAGATGGCCTCTGACTCACCAAGTTTGCCGATTGCAAACTGGGAGCAATCAAGTCTCCCAATGATGTCAACGTATTACAAGATGAACTAACACGAACAAGTGATTGATGCCAAGCCATGATCTAAAACTAAGTGCAAAAATGCATTATTATTACCTTTGGCAAAATGGAATTCCCTACAAATTACAATACTGAGAGAACCCCCCCCCCCCAAGTTCCAACCCAGTGGTGCAAGACTTGGGAACACAGGTTGATAGCAATCTGAACTTCGACCATCAAGTTTCCACAATGGTAAGGAAAGCCTTCTATGTAGCACACCTCATAGGCAAGGGCATAGCATCCAGGTTAAGGGATGTTATAACTCCACTGTACTCAAGTCTCATTAGACCACTGATAGAGTATTTTGCATGTACCTCACCAGACACCTGCAGCAGCTGGAAAAACTACAGAGGTTTCTCACTAAGAAAATATAAGGACTCCAAACCATGACCTACATGGACAGGCTGAAAGCCCTGTCAATTTACTATGCATCTTATAGGCTGCTGAAATGTGACTTGTGCCTGGCCTATATGGCAACCTCAGACCCTGCCCTAATGGAAATGCTGTACATCTGCAAGTCAAATGGCACAAGAGTCACTCATTTAGGGATCTCAACCTGGCTTGTGACATTAACAGAACATGCTGGAGAGACAGATACATCTCCCAGAGACTGCAGCTTCTCTGGAATAGACTTCAAGTAAAACAGAGCTCCTCAATGACCCTATTCAAATGTAACCCAGATAACTGGATGGGAGACTGCAACTTTGCCCTTGGGGTGGCACCCATGTCCCTCATGGACAGGGTTTGCCGGTGTTGATCACAGACCCACTCTGTTCATAAATTTGTTCTGTGAACTACCCAAAAAGAACAAATGGGAATACTTGGGATTAACATGGCTAGGCATGTAAAGGCTCTAGGGCTGCTAGCCTAGTAAACTCCTAAGAACCTTTGACTGGAGTAGCTCAGGAAAGTTTCCAGATAAAAATCCAGCTTTTCCTTGATAAGGAAAAATTATTGAGAACTATCTAGAAGGCAGCCCAACAACACAATGCTATGTGATGGAGTCAAGGAGGATTTCTAAACATTTATCTGGAACCTCAGAATGGTAAGGAGAGAAGAGATCCACTTAAGGACTTTTGATAGCAGGCAAAAGACTCTGCAAATATAAGTGAGATGTCTAAATAAGGAAATATTGAATGCCTTGCATTATAAATACACTTGCTGCTGTAGATTACCCAAAGGGTAATAAATACCTCATAATGTGACACAGACACAGAAAATCTTAGACATTTCTTCAAGCCTGTAACTATGGGGATGTGATTATAAAAATCCTTTAGATCTAAAGTCAACATAAAACTCTAATGAGGGATTACAGGTAAGACTCCTAAGGGTTAGTGTTTTGAATTTTGGTACTTTCACAAACATGTTGAGAAAGGAAAGATCTAGAAATGACCACTTAAGAACCAGAAATATTCTGGAGTAGAAGCTTTCTCCCTTTGATGTATAGGAACTGGTTCTAAGACTCTTACAGTCAAGCAAATGTTGAAGAACTTGAGGGAAAAAAGTTTGGTGTGGAGGATAGGGTGGTATTTATGTGTATCCAGTGCCAACTGCAACCCTTCTGGATTACTCATCCCTCAAAAATCTGATACAATCTGTTGTCAAAAGGGAAACTGGAAGATACAATCTGTTTTCAAAAGGGAAAATTGGAAGCCCATTTTTAGGACCGATTTAGAGAGATTGAGGCAGGGTGTTGTCATAGTCATTCTGAAGGACTAGAATGTCCCCCTTTTTTTTTTTGAAAGGACCCCTCCTGCTCTCTCTCTCGCTCTCTTTTTTTTTTTTTAATTCCCGTTTGCCAGCAGGAGGCAGGAATTACTTCTTTTGCCTTTTAAGGGGATAGAGGATTTCAGGGATTTGTAATATGGGACTTAAAATCTTACAGGGATATTAATTCAGGGAGTATCTATCACCAAATTGTTTGAGTGCATGAGTAGCACCAGTGGCCAAACAAAACCTCCTTATCTATAAGTAGAGTTTAAAATTTCAGACTTTACTGCACATATTTGGCTACATACCCAGGTATACCTCCTCAAACAGTTGCCCTAGACACACTAGATACACAATAATATATGTTCTTCAAAGCATGTTTAGATACTTATAACAGATTAGAAATAATACGAATCAGATAGAAGCTACCGTCAGAAGGAAGTATGACAGAGTATTCCCACAAACTATCTAAACAACTAAGAATAAATGCCCACATATTTGATTTGTAGTTAATTCTGCATGATAAAGTGGAAGAGAAAATTCTCTTACCAAGTCTGTCCAACACCTTACCTTACTTTATCCACAGGAAAAGGATTAACGTTGACTAAAAGTCTGTTTCCAACTGGAGGTTGAAATGGCCGTTGAGTCTCATCTAAGATAGGAAAACACGAATTTGTTAGCCTAAGGTACTTTATACATCTATCATCTAGCATAGGATAGGCAGTGGCTAAACATCACCTCACAGCAAGAGGTTATCTGGTTTGATTCTCAGCTGGGGTGCCTTCTGTGTAGAGTCTGGATGTCCTCCCTGCATTCGTGATGGTTTCCTCCCACGTTACAAAGACGTGTCTGGAGTGTTTCTCCCTGGGTCTCCACTGAAAATTGGCTTGTTCAAAGTCAGACTTTCCTGGTAAACAAATGTTTAAAAAATAAATAAAGCCTTTTTTGTGAACTCAAGGTTAAGGGACTAGGTTATAACAAGCAGCATTAAACACAACTTCCAAGGCTGGCAAAATAAGGGATAGGTGTAGAATGTGGCACACCCATTTGTAACATATAATATTGCCTCAGTCCATGGGGAGCATCCACATGTTCCCACATAAACATCTCATTCACCCTGGAAATAGTTTCTGAAAAGGAGCATTTCTCCAAGGAAGATGGAGAGGACCAAATTGCCTCAGAATCAAGACTTCTGGGCTTGGGAATTTCCAGAAGCCCTGTCTTTGTCAATGTCAGAATCATCTAGCAAACTTTCCTCAGGAATTTCTTTACTGAGCTTGCACTCTGGTAAGGATCTGAATTTTAGGACTAACTGTCTGTAATAACTTCCTGACTAAGGCATGGAAATAATCTTTATGAAAAGACACCATGTCCTCACATGAACAATGTCTTTTTTTTTTTGCAGGGGCCTTCCTGGAGGACTGACTAGGAGATGATACCAACCCTAGCAAGAGTTCTCTTTCCCCGGCCGGCCTGAAACGAACCTCATGGATTATCTCCCAGACCAAAACAAGATGATTTTCCCTTGCCAGATTGGGCACTGGAGCAGCCACAGGGGATGTGGCTGATCCCTGGGGTCCATGGTGGCTGAAGGGGCTACACCAGAGGAACCTGGAGTGAGTGGTCTGAAATACAACAGTTTCCATTACAGAGTTATCTGTTGCCGAAGCAGTGTCTGAGCCCATGGTCATGGCAAGGACTCTTTATTGTGTTGCTTTTTCTTTTTAGGTACAGCGGGAAAAGAGCCTGCAAGACCAGAGTAAGTATCCAGGCTGCAGCACAGGAAGACATCTGACTACTGGTAAGCACTGCTGGAATGAGTCACTCAGAAAGTAAATTGTCAGACAAGGGTTCACAAGCAGCACACATACTTGTACTTTCCTCAGCCAGTTCCCTTTCAAAAGTGTAGAACGGTTTGTGTGTTTTATCTTTAAGAAAGACTTCCAAGTGTGACACATGCATATAAATAGCAAGCACGTGCAGGCAGCAGTGCCATTTTGACAGAAGAGCCAGAGTAGGAACATGTATGAGTATGGTTCTGTTTATAAATTTATTCAAGTTAAAGTTACTAAGCCTCAATTCTGGTTTGTTTGTATATAACAAAGCTGCCTGAACAGAACCCACAACTGTTCATCTGTTTTATCCTGACCAGACGGGCAACATGGTGTCAGAAAGTATTGTTGTGTAAAATCTTACCATAACTTTAAATGTCCTTCTCTTCTACATGCTGATGTATCCATAACATGAGAGAGTCTGCCTCTGGACGACTCATACATCTGGCCATTTTACAAAAGATAGATGCTACTGCGAAGGTACATGTGACATCCCATGTCTCTCAGTGAACGTCGGTCATAAACAGACATCAGGTACAAAACAGATGTCAGCACGCACCTACCTAAAAATTATATGCTGCCATAACCAGCAACTATGGAGTGGGTACTCAGGAGTCAGGCAAGTGTCAGGAGGAAGGCAGGGTGGGAAACTATACAGCAACATATAAAAGAGAAGGACATCTAAAGTTATGGTAAGATTTTACACTACAGTTCTATGTCCTTCTATTCATATGCTGCTGTATCCATAACACAAAGGAGAGTGCAAAAGCTCCTGCTATTAAAAACTGGGAGGGGGAACAGTAGCATTTTCCACAAAGCCATGAAGGATGACTCTGGCAAATCCTGCTCTGGACCTATACATGACGCCCAACTTATAGTGTTTGATGAAGGTATGGACAGATGACCATGTAGCTGCTTCTAAAATGGCAGCTGTATTCAAACCCTTAAAAAAAAAAGCACCAAATGAGGACACCACCCTAGTAGAATGTGCCTTTACTGGGAAGGGAAGACTTCTGACATGGGCTGTGTAGCAAAAGGAGATAGTTTTAGAGATCCAAGTGGAAATGGTTTGCTTGGAAGCAGGATATCCCAAGGCTCTTTTGTGGTAGGAGACAAACAGCCTGTCTGGTTTACAGATGAGTTTGGTCTTAGCCAAGCAGCATCCGAGTTGTCTATGTACATCCAAGGAGTTTAGGATCCTTTCAGCAGAGTTTTGAGGTGAAGGGAAGAAGGTTGATGGCCTGATACAAAAACGCTCATTAACAACTCTGGGCATGAAGGATGGGTTAGTATGTAAACAAACCCCGTCCTTGTGGAACACTGCAAAATGATGTGAGGCCATGAGGGCTTGCAGTTCAGAAACTCTTCTGGCTGAATTAATGGCCACCGAGAGGATAGTTTTCCATGTACAGTGTTGGCAAGAATAGTCCTTAGCTGGCTCAAAGGGTGATCAGGTTAACTTTTCCAGAACAAAAATTAGATCCCAAAGAGGTGGAATGGGCTTTCTTGGAGGTCTAAGGTGAACTACCCCCTTCAAAAATAGCTTAACTTGAAATGTAGAACCTAGAGGTGGGTTGAGAGGAAGGCCTGCTGAGATGGTAGATGTGTGTGTCTTAATGGGAGAATGACAAGCCGGAGTTCATCAGTTCACACAGGTAAGACAAAAACACTAGAGGTTCTACCTTCAGTGGTTGGAAATTTTGTTTTTGAGACTAAACAGAAAATCTCTTCCATGTGGATAGATAGGATTTTCTGGTAGATGGTTTTCTGGCCTCCTGCAGAACCTGAAGCATGTCCTCTGTGTAAAGGCATCCAAAGGGAATCAATGCCCCATCACCCACAATATAAGGTTCAGGGTAGATAGCTGGGGGTGTATGCACATTCCTTTCTCCTGTGTGATCAGGTCCATCTGGTGGGGTAACTTGTGGTGGTTGCCCTTGGCTAGATTATGTAATAGGGGGAACCAATGCTGCCTTGGACAATAGGGGGTCACTAACAAGATTTGTGTTTTTTTTCCTCTGAATCTTCAGCAGAACTTTTTTGTATGAGTGGGAAGTGGGGGGCAGATGCATAAGCGAACATTCCCTCATCCATGCTGTGGGAAAAGGTATCCTGAAGCAGAAGGGTTGGGAGTTGTCTGTTCATGGGGAGGTGAGAAAATCCACTTTTGGAATACCTCATCAGTGAACCAGGTCCAGGAACACATCCCTGTTTAGCACGCATTCGTGGGATTGAGTCATGGTCTTGCTTAGACTATCTGCCATCATATTCTCTGCTGAACGTATGTAGACAGCTAGAATGTTGACTTGTATCTCCAGGGTGATTTCCCAGACCTGCAGAGCCAATCTGCACAGGAGGTATGACCTTGTCCCCTCTGTTTGTTGATGTACCACAGAACCATGGTATTTTCTGTGTACCATCTCAGCACTCCTGCCAGGATATGATCCTTGAAAGTTTGTAGGGCCAATATCATATCAAGGCTCTCATCTCCTTGATATTGATGCACTCCCTGTGTTTGTCCAGGGTCCATGAGTTTCTAACTCTCCATAGGTTGCTCCCCAACCTGTGCCTGAAGCATCTGTGTACAGGTCCTGATTGGGGGGCAGGGGTTGAAGGGCCAGTCCTAGGTTGGCCTTTAGCTGGGGTCAGCCACCAATTCAGTTCCCTTGAAAGGCATGGTAGCAGGGGAACTGTGAACTCCAGAGGGTGTAGGTGGTGCTTTCAGACTGTTCTCAAGTACCACTGGAATTTTCTCATGTGAAGCCTTGCTAGGGGCACCATGGGGATGGTGGAGGCCATGAAGCCCAGAAGCCTGGGAATCACCCTGGCTCACAGGGCTTTGAGAGGGAGTATTCCCTTGAAATAAGAAGTGAGAGACAAAATCTTGTCTGGAGGAAGACAGGCCATCATTTGTCCTGTTAGGATCCTGAATCCTAAGAACACATGATCCTGTGAGGGTATCAGGGAGGATTTTTGAAGGTTTATGGTCAACCTCAGACTTTTCAAGAGGGAAATGGTGAAGACTAGATGCTGTAGGAACAACTGAATTGATGCGACCTGGATCAGGATATTGTGCAGATAGGGGAAGAATTAGATCTCCCATGTTCTGGCAAAGGCAAAGGCAATGACTAGGGCTAGGCACTTTGTGAACACTCTTGGGGGTCATAGAGAGACCAAATGGCAAAGCACAAAACTGAATGTGCAGAGCCCATTGAAAAATGGAGAAGTTGCTTGAAAAGGGATGGAATGGGATGTGCAAGTAGGCATCCTTTATATCTAAGGATACCAAGAAGGCCTGAGGAATTATTAGAGGAAGAAGAGATGGAAGAGTGACCATCCAAAAGGAGGGGACCTGGAAGAAGGTGTTGAGATGGGACAAATCCAAGATTGGTCTCCAGGGACCTTCTTTCCTGGGTACCAGGAACATCCTGGAGTAAAATCCTTTTTCTCTTGAAGAGGAACCCCTTGAATTGTGCCTTAAGAGAGAAGGAACTGCAGAACTGTAGGAAAGGAAGTCATTTGATCTCGAGGGGGTTGTTTAATGCCTTTGAAAGTGGGTCTGATCTCTCACACCATGAAATATCCCTGTTTTATAACTATGAGGACCCAAGAGTCCTGGGTAACCTGTTTCCAAGCCAGGTAGGACATGGAGAAATGCATGGAGAGAGGGATGTCTGGATTGAAGCACTGATAGTCACAGACTACCAGGCTTGGCCTAAGAGGGCTGTTTTGGAGCAGGGGTAGAGGGAGCAGACCTAGAAGGGGTATGTTTCCTGATATCCTTTTTCCCTTTGGATGGCATTTGTCTGAAAGGCATCCTCACAAAAGAAGTTTTGGCTGGATAGTTCCTTTGAAAGCGGGGAACCAGGGAGACAAAAATGTGTCTGAGCTCCTGGAGCTCCTTACCCTTCTCCTGAAGAGCCTTAAAAAGTTCTGCAGCTGCTTAATCAAACAAAGCATTGTTGTCCAATGGAGAATCCATGAGTTTTGACAATGTCACCAGGAAGAGGCTGCAGCCTAAGCCAGGAATATCTCCTGATGACAGACCCTGAGGTTGCAGCTGTAGATGAAGTCTCCACAGCATCATAACTGCTGTTAACTGAGTGTTTAGTTACTTGAGTGCAGGAATTTAAGAGACTAGTGATTTTGGCCTTGGCCAGGGAATCAGGAAGGTCACCCAATTGCTCAACATCAGAAAGAAGGGCCAATGAGTGTCTGGTAGTTAGTGTCTCTCACTGCTAAAGTGGCAGATGTGTACACTTTTTTTGCCTAGGCTCTCCATTAATCTGCTCTCCTTGTCAGAGGGAAGGGGGGGGGATTAATTTGGTGGTTTTATCTGCAGCCACAGAAATGGTGGAAGGGTCTGCAGAAGGAGCCTTGAAGAAAAAGTTTGCATCTTCAGGGACTTTGTAAAACTTGTCCGGGTGTTTAGGTGCAGGGAGTTGGGAATCTGGGTTTTCAGAGGCAGCCAGGAAGGCATTCAAGAAGGCAGGATGCACAGGAGGGACTGTGGACAAGTTAGGAGACTCCATCTGTAAGACTTCATAGTACTTTTGAGTCTCAGTAACCTGGCTGCAATTCCACTTAAAGTCCTTCATCTGCACAATAGTTTCCCCAAAGGTAATCAGTATCATTTGACTTCTCCTCTGGGAAAGTGTACCCCAGAGAGGATGCAATTTGTGATGGGTAAGTAAGGGATTCATCCCCTTATGAGTCCTATTCAGAGGATAAGTCAGTAACTAGTTTACCCTAAGGGGTCGATGCTGAAGGAGCCTTGGTTGGAGCAGAGGTCTGGTGTAAGGCAAGAAAGGCATAAAGTAGGCCTTGAGTAAAGGCCTTCCAGTCAGGTGCCTAGTTGGAAGGTGTGGACATCAGAGAAGGAGCAATATGCTTTGTCTTTTGCCCTTCTTTCTGTGGGCCTCCAACACAGATGTGTCTGTGATGCAATGCAAGGATGGAGGGCCAGATGCCAGGTGGCACTCCACAATGTCCAAGATAACATCCTCGCAGACAATAATTTGGGAAACCCCACACAGACCCTTGGAAATAATAAGCTTAGGTCCTCCCTGGAGCTTGAGTCAGACACCTGCAACTCCCTCTAAAACATGCTAGTGGCTTCTTTGATAGGCTCTTCCTGGGTACCTGCCAATTGAAGATCTGAAGATTCTGACTTGGACTCCAGGCCATCACCGGCCTTGAGAGATAGAGGACACAGCCATAGAATTAGGCCATGATTTTTTGGCCTTTTTAGCAGGCGGCTTTTCCAAGGATCCCGAATTTGGGTCCATGTCTTTAGTTAGACATTTCAAGCACTGGTTCTCTAAATATAGCTTTAACATGGCAAGATGACTCTTCAGGGTTTTGGGGACAAATGCATGACAGATTTCACAAGAAGTGTGGTCATGGTCTTGGCCTAAACAGAACAGGCAGAGCTCATGAGAGTCTTTATGTGGAATCTGCCTTAAACACCAACACTTGCCCTTTTGACCTGGCATGAAACCCAAAACACAGTAGCAAATAATAATCAAAATCCCCTATGGGGTACTTATCTGAATTCAGACAGCACAAAGTCACTTCTACAAGCAAGCTTGGACCGGAGCTGGAAAACGTAGTAGAAAAGTTCTGAGGTAGGTGTGTGCCAACATCCATTTTGTACCGAATATCTGTTTATGACTGACGTTCACTGAGAGACATAGGACATCACAAGTACCTTCACAGTAGCATCTATCTTTTGTAAAATGGCCGGACATATGAGTGGACCAGAGGCAGACTCCCTTATGTTACAGATACAGCAGCATAGCAATAGAAGGACATCCGGGATTTAGGAGACAGATTTTCCAAGCTACGAGGTGCAGAGTTAACAAGTGAAGGGATGGTGAACAGACTGGATGCAAAAAGGCCCAGAACAGAACTACAGGTAATTAAAACATGCACAAATTATTTATTTTATAAAAGAAATAATACAGAGCATTCAAAGGGCACAGAACACGTTATTAGTCAAATAGCACAAAAAATGTATTATTAATTAAACGAAACACAGAATGAGATGTTCGGAATTATAATTGACAAAATTATCAGAAAAGTTCATAAGGGGTTCAGAGTTGTCTTGGAGTTGTATAATGAGCATGTTTAAAATACAACATGTTTAGAGTAAAATGAGCGCAAGAAAAGTATGAGCATGAAAAGAGGCTAAATGGGCTTGATGAATTTAATAAAAGCAAAAAGGGTGAATTAAGTATAAGAAAGCAAGGTGACTGCATTTTTGTTTTTGGCAAATGACTGTGTTTTGGCATGAGCTACTATTTTGCATTGACCAAAGCTATTCAAAGTATAACTAAAGTTGTTCAAAGTATCTCAGTGTGTGCTTCATTACTGTGCATTTATTCCAAAGACCTTATTTTGTACAAAGTGCAACTATTTTGTAAAGTGCAGTCATAATATAGCTATTTTAAAAGTTTCTTGTGCTGTGTGCATTTATTCACAGAGTGCCACTACTTCTGAATGTTTCTTATACTGCAGAGACTTATTTAGCAAAGTACAGCCATTTTCACAAAGTGCAATCATTTTGAAATGTTTCCTACTCTGTGCTTCTTTTGCCCAGTTTATTCGTAAAGTACAGTCATTTTGAAATGTTTCCTACACTGTTAAGAGGTGGTTTCACACAGTACAGTGATTTCAAAAGTGTTACTGTGCCACGGAGACATATTTCACAAAGTTCAGTTGTTTAGAAACTTGTTGTACTAGTGGGCATAATTTCAAGTTCTGACATGAATTTCTGGCATATGTACATGTGTGTATGTTCATACATAATTGCAAAAGCATTCACTAGTGTGTGTGTTAATATGGGAGAGGAATTTTGCAGGCCAAGTCCACTTGTACTTGATCATAACATTGCAGAGTATTTGAGCAGGAATACAATATTTTCATACAAGCAGCTTTTTCTGACAAAGGTGTACATGCCAGGGAATTAATTTTGCTTAACCTAGCAGGGTCAGAGCCATTGAAAGAGTGTTCATTTGTGTATGCAGGAGAGGGGAAAAGCCATCATATTGTTGTACCGTCTGAATCAAGGGAGGACCCAAAGTGCTTGAAACATAAATTCAGACAAATGTGCAACCCCCAGACAAATGTTACATTAGACATTTTATACAAGAGACCGAAACCTTTGCAGCTTACATTACTGACTTAAGAAACAAGGCTAAAACGTGCGGGTTTGGTGAATTGAAAGATGAGCTGATAAAGGACATGCTTGTGTGTGGTGTTAATAATGATGCAATGAAAAAGATTTTGTTTTGTGACAGTGATTTAATGCTGAGCAAAGCTGTTGAGATTTGTCAAATCCATGAGTTCACAGAAAGACACACAAGTATGCTTGAAAGCGATAAAAACATGGTTTCAGCAGACTCCAGAGCAAACATAGACAGTATGCAGTACATGGCTGGCAGAAACAGGCCTAAGCACGTGACAGCTGCAGTCTCCTTAGGTTTCACAGGGAGATCCTGTAGCTTTCCAGCAAGTTCTAAGACTAGCTCAGTAAAATGGACATGCTCAGTGCAGTACAAGAATGAGTCAGCAAAACCCAAGTTAAGGTTTATTGTCAACTGTTGTAACTGTTGTGCCAGTCATGAGTCTAAAAGAGAAAAGTGCTTAGCATTTGGCCAGCAATGCCATAAGTGTAAAAAAAAATTGACCCATTTTCAAAAGTTTTGCAGACCTCACTCAGTTATAAAGAAAGGTCACTTAAAAAGCAAGTTGATCATGTAGAAAGCTGCAACCCTACTTTCTATGTGGATGGTACATCAGTGGTTGGTGAAAATATTAATGCAGTACATTTGTTGGCAAAGAATGAAGTGTTTTGTACTGTCCTGATCAATGGTAAACCCACGGAGCTCAAAGTAGATGTTGGTTCAAAGTGTAGTTATGTACTTACCATAACATTCCATGTGTGTTGTCCATCTCAACCTTTATTCTCACTGATGGGTCAGATCCTTTTACAAAAGCTTGAGGGCTTCAGCAAAGCTCATGGGTATTCTCCCTTACCCATAATGCAACTCCCTAACTTCCTCACATCTTGTTTACCCCTGACAACTCGTATAGAGTTAATTGCTTTCATAGATTAACAGACAAAAAAATTATTTCTGAGGCTAGAGAGTCCTGTAATACCCAATTAGTGCCAGTCTATCTCTCAGGAGTATAGGCAGGAGGTATGGAGGGTAGGTGGTGAGAATAAAGGTCAAGATGGACAACACACATGGATCGTTATGGTAAGTAAATAACTTCTTTATGTGATGATGTCAATCTCATCTCTTTACTTTCACTGATAGGACTGCATTCCAAGCTACCTGATTCTTGGGTGGCTCATGGGAGTATATTCCTCAGAACCATAAGATGCTCTACTCCTAGAGGCAAATCCACTTTGTAATGAGTAATAAAGGTATGAGGGTTTTGCCCATGTCACTGCAGCACAGATGTTATCCAAAGGTAACCTATCTTGAGAGGCTACAGAAGTAGCTACCAACCTAGTGGAATGAGCTTTAACAGGGTTAGCAAGAATTTTGTTCTTAAAACTGTAAATGAAGGATATACATTGTGAAAGGCATTTGGATAAGGTAAGTTTGGACACTGGTAGGCCTTTTCTAACATCAGAATAAGAAATAAATAGCCGATCTGATTTTCCGATTCTTGACGTTCTGTGCAAGTAGAAACGTAATTGTCTATGAATGTACAGAAGATACAATAAATATTTCCCTTTATTTTGGAAGTTTGGAAAGTAAACCAGTAGCTTGATGGGCTGAGGTTACTTTCCAACACAACTTTGGGTATTAATGAGGGGTTGGTGCATAAAGAAACTCTGTCCTTATGAAATACTAGGTATGGTGGCTTGGCAAATAAAGCCTGTAACTCAGAAACACTCCTTGCTGAAGTAATACCCACTAAGAGGAGTGTTTTCCTGGAGTGATACTACAATCTTCAATTTGCAGGTAGCAGATGGTTCCCATGGAGAACAGATGATGTTTGACAATAAAAAATTCAGATCCCAAGGTGGCAAAGGTTTTTTGTATGGAGATCTTATTGTAGTTCCTTTCAAAAATGCTTTAAAGTCTGTTTGACATGATTCCAGAACCATTTTCTCCTATATGAAAATTTGAAATTGCTGCCAACTGAACTCTAATAGTGGTTGCAGCAGCACCCTCATTGAAAAGTTTCACCAAAAATTCCAGAATAGAATATATGGGTGCAACAAAGGGATCTACTTGATTATTGCTGGCCCATGAAACAGATATTTTCCATTTACCTCTGTAAAATTTATGTGCAGACAATTTATGGGAAGATTTCCCCTTTGTATTTGTTGTACTGCATGGTTATATGAATATATTATAGTAGTTTATAATTGTTTTGCTGGAGCTTTTCTCCTCGGGCCTCCACTGAAAAAAGGCTAATTGCAGCTCAGTTGGACTACTCCCGATCAACAAATATAAAACAGAACAAATAAATAATAAAGAATAGTTGTGTAAAATCTTACCATAACCATAGATGCCCTTCTCTTTTATATACTGCAATATTCATCACATAAGGAAGTCCACCTCCGTCTGCCTTGTACGTCCGACCACTATCCAAAAGCCTTCATGCTACTGCGAGGTAAGTGCTACACTGCACTACATTACCTGTACATCAGCCATAAAGAGACATCGGGTATAAAGTGGATGTAAGCACACACCTACCTCAGAACTGTATGCTGCACACAGCACCAACCTGAGATTCTAGTGGGAAGCATATCAACAGGAAACTAGGCAAGCATCAGGGGAAGACATGGTGGGGAAAGCAATACTGCAGCATATAGAAGAGAAGGACATCTATGGCTATGGTAAGATTTTACGCAACTATTCTATGTCCTTCTATTCATATGCTGCAGTATTCATCACATAAGGGAGAATACCACAGCTCAAGCTTGGGATAAGTTGGGAGGAGGAATAGCCCATGCTTTTTCAATAAATCCATGTAGGATTGCTCTTGCAAACCCAGCTCTGGACTTGGGAGATGGTGTCAAGCTTGTAGTGTTTTGTGAAAGTATGGACAGAGGACCATGCAGCTGCCTCCAGTATGGAGCCAATGTCCAAACCTCTAAATAATGCCCCAGAGGAGGACACTGCTCTGGTGGACTGAGCCTTCATCGGGGAAGCAAGTGTCGTACCATTCTACATCCAACAAAAGGAAATGGCTTTACAAATCCAGTTGGAAACAGTTTGCTTGGAAACTAACTTACCCAGAGCTCTCGGGTGGTAAGAAACAAACAGGCAGTCAGATTTGCGAATATGCTTGGTTTTGTCAAGGTAGTATCTGAACTGCCTGTGCAGATCTAAGATGTGCAAGATTCTATCACTGGGACACTGAGGTGAGGGAAAACAGGTTAATGGACTGATTTAAGGATAACTCATTTACCACTTTAGGCATAAAGTTAGGGTTTGTACAAAGGGAAACCCAATCTCTATGGAAGGCAGTGAAAGGGGGATTGGACATCAGGGCCTGTAACTCTGAAACCCTTCTAGCAGACGTAACTGGCATTAACAAAACAGTTTTCCAGGTACAATGTTGCAGGGATGAGGAGCTTGCTGGTTCAAAATGTGCCAGTGCAAGCTTCTCCAGCACAAAACTGAAATCCCAAGGAGGAGGTATTGGTTTCATTGTTGGTCTGATTTTAAGGACACCTTTAAGGAATAGCTTTAGCTGTAACCTTGAGGCCAAACATGGAGTCATAGGCAGACAACCAGAGATGTCTGAAAGGTGAGCTCACCGGAGTGGACAACCCAGCCTTCATCAACTCACAGATAGGACAAAACCACTGGGACATCAACTGACAGCAGTTGCAGGTCCTTTTTAGGACATCAGATAGAAACTCTTTCCATTTGGAAATGTAGGATTTCCTAGTTGCAGGTGTTCTGGCCTCCTACAGAACTTTTAGCATGACCTCAGAAAAAAAGGTATCTGTGTAATTAAAACCATATCACCCATAACATCAGATTCAGAGTTGACAGTTATGGGTGTACCAGGGTTCCTTGTTCTGTGAGACTAATCCATCCTGTGGGATAACTTGTGGTGATTGCTCCTGGCTAGGTGCAGGAGAAGGGGGAACCAGTGCTGCCTTGGCCAAAAGGGAGTCAGATGACTGCAAGCTGGGCATGGTTATCAATTTCCCATGTGATGTGGGCATCCTCCAAGAGGGTCTCACCCAAACAAATAACTGGTGAATGCCAAAAAATGCATCATCATCCCCTTTGGGGAGCATGACATCCTCATATATTATCACATTAATGACGTCCTAAGTACACAATCAGTAGTGAGGAATTTGGGCACCCAGACTGATAGCAACCTGACATTTGATCACCATGTTTCTATCGTATGGAAAGCTTTCTATATGGCCCACCTCATAAGTAAGGGTATCTCATCCAGGGACAAAGAGGTCATAACATCCCTGAATTCTTCCCTTATAAGGCCAATTATAGAGTACAATGCCCCTTTCAGCATGTACCTTGCAAACCACATACAGCACCTGGAGAGACCACCAAGGTTCCTCACCAGGAGAATCCAGGGCCTCAAACATCTACCCTACACAGACAGGCTAAAAGACCTGTCCCTCTGCTCAGTTTCATGCAGACTTCTCAGAGGGGACCTCTGTCTGGCATACAAAGCAATATCAGACCCCACCTTGATGGGACTGCTGCATATCCGCAAGTCAAGCTCCACTCAAGTAACCAGTATGCGTGACCTCAATCTGGTCTGTGATATCAATAGGACTTGTTGGCGGGACAGATGTGTGTCCCAGAGACTCCCCCCCCCCATCTATGGAATAGACTCCCTCTCCACGTCAAGCAGAGTACCTCATTATCCCTTTTTAAGCACAACCTGGATAACTGGATGGAAAACAGAAAATACACCCCTGGAGTTCCACCTGTGTCCCTGCTGGACAGGGGCTTTGGATGCTGACTTGCCTAGCATGGGCTCAACTCTTGGCTAGGCTTATAAGGGCCTCAGGGCCAATAGCCTAGTAACCTCCTATGTTCCTATGGCTTGGAATTGGTGGGCGATGCAGAGAGATCGCAGCAAGGCTGGCTCCATTTTTGGAAGATCTATTCCACAACTTTCGGACTGAGGGACCACTCGTGTGGCCATAATATGTCTCTGCTAAATTTATCTGCAATTATGTTGGATTTCCCCAGAATGTGCATTGCTATCAGAAAGCAGTTGGAAGTTGTTGCCCATTGCCAGACCCTCAGGGCTTCCCGACAAAGGGGGGTAAGACCTGGTCCCCCCTGTTTATGTACCAGACCACCGACATGTCTGACTGGATTGCTATTGTACCCAAAGAGAGGGAGTCTTGAAATGCTTGCAATGCCAAAGCACTGCCCTCATCTCCAGGACATTTATGTACAAATGAGCCTTGTTTTGTTGCTAGATGCCTTGAACTATCTCAACAAGATAATGCCCCCCTCCCCCCATCTGGGAAGCATTTGCAGTCACTGTGGCTTGGGGAATAAAGTGACAGCCATGAGATACCAGAGGAGAGTAAATCCACCACTGGAGACCCTTTTTGCATGAATTGTTATTCTGATCTTGTGCATCATAGGAAGTTCTAGAATTGACCATTGTGTCAAAAGTAACCACTGAAGCATTCTCATGTGGAGAAATACCTGAACCCCGCAGCCCTACTTGTTCCATCTGCTGCATAAGATATGAGTCTCGTGAAAGAGTTTACAACTGAATTGAGAGTGGCAAGTTGAGTGATGACTATCTGCCACCACGTCACCTACAGCTCCTTCGAGGGAGTCTGAAAGTTCCTTCAACAGATCCCTCCACAACTTGGTAAAATGGGTCCAGTAGTTCAGCAACCATAAAGCAAAGGTTGCTAACAAAAAGATGAGCTTCTCATACCTATCCATGGTCCTGAAATCCTTATTCGGAGGATGGAGAGAGGAACTGGTCTCAGATCATTCCTTTATAGTGGCCACTGCTACACCTTTAGTTAAGAAGGGCTTGTCATTAGGGGCAGTAATGTACTTAATCGGCCTCCTATGAGTTGGCTATGGAATCTGGGGTCTCCCAGGCCTTCTGAGAGATCAAATCCATAAGATCATTAGAAGGAGGGGTCACCCAAGAGGTTGAGGGTCGGGACCCAAAAGCCTTCAGGTATACAGACTCCTCAGCTGAAGGGTATGTGGACTGTCAGTCAACTCTTTGCTTTAAAATTTCCAGGATGTCTCCAAAAGAGACATAATCAGGAGGTGACTGTGGGGGACCTTTCTGCATCACTGAGGTCAATATCAGTGTGATCAACTCCTCTGGGGAGTCGAGATGCTTCCTCATGCAAGTCCTATTCCAAGGGACCTCCTCAGTGGGGTAATCTGGGGAAGTTTCAGAAGGGGGGTCCCTTGTTGGACATCCTAAGGCCTGGGGTCTCTCTGGTCCTGTGGAGAGGGTATATGAAAAGGCAAAGACACCTGCACAGAACTGGGAGGAAGATGTGAAATGGACTGTGTCTGAGACTGGGATGTAATAAAAACCCTTCTCATAACCTCAAAAGCAGTCTGCCCCTGCTCCAAAGAACACCCTGGATCTGACAAAAGGACTGTCAGAACCAAAGAATGTCTGGTGCAGAAGACAGAAGCTCAAAGGCAGAGGTAGGAGTCAAACTCACCTGCGCCAAAGCCCCCAGAGGCAGGGTCAGATCCGGAGAGATCTGAACCTGTTCTGTGAACCTGACCGGGGAGTGTCTGCTCCTAGAGGTCTCCTGCTCTGACTGGGTGGAAACACTTAAGGAAGACATCGAACCTGAGGAACCTATGGGTCCAGGATCTGAAACAGACACAAGCTGGACATCTGAATCTTCTGGCTCTGAAACTAGGGGACGGACTGCAGGAAGAGCAGGTGCCAATGAGGAGGACTTCATCTGATTCAATTCCTTTGGGCTCGGATCCAGTAGCAACTTGACCAAGGCTGGTTTCTTTAGAAGCCTCTGCACTACCCTATCCACAACATCACAAAACACCTGGCAGACCAAGTAGAAAGGGTTGGAGACCTTGATTTAATCAAAAAAGGAGATGGGAGCCAAGAAGGTATTAGTTCCAATGAAGGGGAATGGCTGTGATAACTAAATTCAGTGGGAGCTGATCAGGTCAGAGCCAAGGGTTCCAGCTGCTCCGATGAACTCTTGGATCTGGAAATTACTATCTGCTCTGATGAACTCTTGGATCTGGAAATGACTATCTGCTCCGAGAGTTCTGTTGGAGCAGACAGTCTAGGAGCTTTTTGCTTCCTTTCCGAGGAAGACTTTGGCACTGAAGGAGAATGTTGCAGTGATTTTCAGACAGAAGGGGTTGCGGATTCTGGAGAAATCCCCTCACAGAACAGAGTTTTCAGGAGCTTGCTTTTGTGCACCATAAGGTCCCTTTGGTTAAAACCATAGCATATGGAATATGACTCTTGGAGATGAAGAGGTCCCAGGCAATACACACACAAAGAGTGTGAATCACTTAGGGCATCCTCTTCCCATACTGCTCACATTTCTTGAAACCAAGAGGTTTCCCTTCTTGTTTCAGATACATTTTTAATAACACAGTAAATGAGAAACCAAAAACTAATTAGCAAACAAACACACACGCCAGAAACATCCTCTAATTTAAATGGACAGAAAAGTTTCAGAAAGATAGAACATTTTTTTTAAGCAGATGAAATCATCCTCTAACTCAGACGGACAATAAAGGAGAGAAAGGGGATAAGAATTAGAGGGGAAAACATCCTCTAACTTAAATGGACGTTAACAGACGTCCTCCAACTTAAATGGCTGCTAACAGGGAAAGCAAAGGGAATCAATACTCACTCTTCACAGACAAAAATATGATTTTAATAGAAAGAAAGCACTTATCCCAGAGCTTGCTTTAGAACCACGTCCTTCGCAGAGTGGCCAACGAGATCTGGTTAAGTTAGGGAGTTGTATTATTGGTAAGGATGAATGCCCACAAGCTCTGCTGAAGGCCTCAAGCTTTTGTAAAAGGCAGAAACAGATCCGATAGATCAGATCTGACCCATCAGTGAGAATAAAGGCGAGACTGACATCACATAGAAAGTTCTTAAAAGCAGTACATTCTTAACGCAAATTATTCCCCAATAGCCTAAAAAGTCATATGCTAAAAATAGCAGTGCCTGGCAGGAAATAAGAAGTTATGTCCTCACCATAACGTTCCGTCTGAGTAGGTGACTTCATTTGTCTGCAACCTTTGGAGTCTTGGATCCAACTTCGGATCCAAGCCGGCAACTTATTTTACAGCTTATGGATCTGAACTCCTATCTCCTCCCCTTACCCATAATCCCCTGCCAACCCTGATTGACCTCAGATCAAGTTTGCCCTTATACCAAAATTCAGACCAAAAGCGTCCCGAAAGGGACCAAGAAAGGACATTCAAGAATTAACTTCTGAAGGCCAGGGGGGAAGGAGGGGGGGGGATGGTTGCAGACAAATGAAGTCACCTACTCAGATGGAGCGTTATGGTGAGTACATAACTTCTTAATCTGAAGTAGGGACTTCATTTGTCAGCAACCTTTGGGACAGAGTCCCCAGCTACCTGAATCTTGGGTGGCCATCATGGAAGGATGTTCTGGAGCACTGCGGAGCCAAAGGATGCTCTCCCTCTGGAAATAATGTCCAGCTTATAATGGTTGATAAAGGTATGAGATGAGGCCCAAGTGGCTGCAGAGCAAATATCATCTAAAGATACTCTAGATCTAAAGGTGGCAGACGTAGATATGGAGCGAGTAGAATGCGCCCGTACTTCCTGAGGTGCGGGCCTCCCAGAAATTTCATAGGCCAGAAGAATACACTGTGAAATCCATCGTGATAAGGTGACCTTAGAAATAGCTTTACCCAAATGGAATTTGGCAAAGGAAATGAACAACTGATCGGATTGTCTGTGACCAGCAGTCCTATGAATGTAAAAGCGCAGTTGTCTGTGCACGTCTAAGGAATGCAGCTTGTATTCTCCTTTATTCTGGTACTTAGGGAAGAAAACTGGCAGGTTAATGGACAGATTGATATTGGTTTCTGAAGCCACCTTAGGAAGAAAGGAGGGATTGGTCCTGAGGTACACTCTATCCTGATGAAAAATCAAGTAGGGAGGTTTCGCACAAAGGGCCTGAAGTTCGGAAACTCTTTTCGCTGAAGTGATGGCGACAAGGAACGCCGTTTTCCAGGAAAGATATTTAAGTTTGGCAGAGGCAGCTGGTTCAAAGGGAGGGGCAGTCAAGGCTTGAAGGACTAGTGATAGATCCCAAGGGGGTACAGCTTCCTTGACGGGAGGCCTGAGCAGGAAAGTACCCTTGAGGAAGGTTTTACATAATTTCGCTGTCATCAAAGGACCTGTCTCATGTCCCACATGGTAATGAAAAATGGCTGCCAATTGAACCTTGACCGCAGAACAGCTTGCCCCCTGTTGAAAAAGTCCGGTGAGGAAATCCAAGACGGACGGTAACGAAGCCGTGAAGGGATCTATGTTATGGCATTCTGCCCAGATGGAAAAATGCTTCCATTTACTGCGATAGACTTTCCTAGTGGAAGGTTTATGTGCTGCCACCAAAATGGCTTTAACTGGTGAAGAGATGCCGGGAGTCCTGACTAAGAGTGGAACTGGAGCAGCCAAGCTGTCAGCTTCAGGTTGTCCAGATTCGGGGTCGGTAGACCTAAAAGATGGGATATTAGATCCGGAATGGGATCCAGAATCTAGGGAGGATTCACTAGATGAGACCACAGGTAAGGGAACCAAGTTTGACTAGGCCAGAATGGGGCAATGAGGATCATTCCCAAGCCGCCAAGTGCTTCGAGAAGCACCCCCCGACTGTCTCCAGAGTGGAGCAGTCGAGCAACCCCTCAGGGCTGCTGCGTGGGCCGATCAGAGAAGGTTTCTCTGGACCCAAAATTTTTCGGGGCTCCTCTGCCTCTAGGGCGGCGTCCTCCCTGTCCTCCTCTGCCACGGAAGGACTGGTTGTCTGGAGCAGGCTGGGAATGTTGCAATTTCCATCTTCTTCTGTCCCTTTTGGTTCTTGGAGAAGGACCTCTGGGAAGCAGAGAAGCGGACTCGACGGCAGACGTCTTCCCGTCCTTTTCGCTCCGGACAAGTGTCTCGCGAACGGTCTTGCCAAACAAGGCAGAACCATCAAAGGGGGCATTCGCAAAGGATGCCTTAAAGGGCTCCACGAAGTCACAATGTTGGAGCCAGGCCTGACGTCTCATGACTAGACCCGCTCCGCTGGCTCTAGCAGCCCCCTCTGTGGCATGGGACAAAAGCCGCATAGAGGAATTTGAAATAGATCTTAGAGTGGCCATACGAGTGGAGTACAACTGCTTGTCCTCCGCCGACATGGACTCTGGGGGGGAAGCAGCATATTCTTTGATAAGATCTCACTGCATCCTGATGATATGTGCCATGTAGTTCAGGGACCTTACTGAGAAGGTCGCTGAACTAAATACCCGCTTCCTGAGGCGATCCATCGAGCTGGACTCCTTGCTCGGTGGATGGACCGAGGGGCTTTCCTGAGCTAATTCCCTCTTAGTGGCTGCCGCCATCAACATGGCATCTATGGGGGGACCCTTGCTCCAATGGGACCGGTCTGCAGGAGGACTCAAAATTGTATCCGGACGTTTGGGGACTGGCTCCATAGTGACCGGCTCCTTCCATGCCCTGGTGGTAAGGTCCACCAGAGGGTCGGCCGGAGGGGACACCCAAGAGGTAGACGGGCCTGCTTCAAATGCCTTCAGGAACACGGACTCGTTGGAGGAAGCCTTGGGGGCAGACCACCCCCCCATGATCCTGAGCATTTCCATGATGTCTCCAAAGGAGACATCCTCGGGGGGTGACCTTGGGGAGTCTTCACCTTCATCCAAGTCTGTGTCCTCTGTTAAGGACTCGGGGGAGTCCACGTGTCTCCTCTTACACTTATGCTTGTGAGGCACTTCCTCGGGGGGACTGTCCGAGGAGGTCTCACCAGTAATATCCTGTTCCAGTGGAATAACCTGGGACATCGAAGCAGGCTGTCCCTGTGGCCAGGTGATGGAAGCCTGACCCAGCAGAGAGGGAGTGCAGGGTGGAGCCTATGCAAGGACCGGAGGTCCGGATGCTCTCAACAGAGCCCTCTCCACTGCATCGAAGGCTGAGGGGGAGGCCGCTCTCCCTGGGGCCCGAAAGCCAACTCACACTTGTATCCGATGAAGGGATCGGTACTGACACCGAGGCCATCGGATCCAAAGGACCTGTTTGCTCCGACCTGGACGGAGCCGAAGGCACACAATCCCTTGGATCCGATGGACCCAACAGACTAGAGGGCAGGGTCGGATCCGAAGTACCCAGTACTGTTGGCACCGACCCACCCCTGGCTCCAATGCTGCCCGGCTCCGAGCGCTCCAAACCCGGGAAGCAGGTCGGAGAAGGAGCTATCGGGGCAAAAAAGGGTGTCGAGCTCCCCCCCGAAGGGGGGGGGGAGGCAAGAGCACTCCCATCTGCAGCTGGGTCTGGATGAACCTTCTCATCATCCGGTCCAAGTCTGTGTCAGAAAGACTGTAAGTAGATCTCGACGAGGTCACCAAGGTGGGCCGGGAATGCCGCCTCGATGACCTCGACGGAGATCAGGTCTCCTCCTTCTCGGGTCCCGGGGAAAAGCAAGGGGATTGGATTCGAGGAGGAGGGGACCTGGAAGCCATGGAGGGAGAAAGCCGCTTAGCTGGGGGGGGCTGAAGCGGAGGCCTCGGCCTGCCGCTTGTGGTGCTTCTCCCTCCTTTTCTCCCTCCTGGCCTCCCTTTCCTCCGGCGTCTTAGTGGGAGTTTGAGTCCCAGCCGGGGGAAGGGGGCAGGAGTGGCCACCACCGAGGGCTGAGGAGGAGCCATGGGAGTACCAGAGGCTGAAGCCGAATCCGGGGGCAAAAATCCCGCCAGGATCAGCTTCGACTTCCGCTCTTTCAGTGCCCTGGGGTTGAACGCCGTGCAAATGGAACACCCAGAGGACAGGTGTTCAACCCCAAGGCACCGAACACACCGAGTGTGGCCATCCGCCGGTGAAAGCTTATGGCCACACGGTGCACTTGGTAAAAATGGGTTTTGGGGCCTCCGACATAGAAAAATAAAGTAAACTACACAAACACACCAGGCCCCAAAAACACAAGCAACACACACACACTCTACGAACCAGCGAGGGGAGGAATTACACTAAAAATTAATGAAAAGGGATCCTAAACTACGCACACTGTTTAATTAAACCAAAAAAGATTTCTAATTTGACAAGTTTTGAAGACTTATCTGGTAAGTCGCCAGGAGCTGAAAATCCAGCTGTCTCTTCTATGAGCGGCAAACTAGATCTGGGGTCAATCAGGGTTGGCAGGGGATTATGGGTAAGGGGAGGAGCTAGGAGCTCGGATTCATAAGCTGTAAAATAAGTTGTCGGATCCAAGACCCCAAAGGTTGCTGACAAATGAAGTCCCTACTTCAGATCTTCTGATACTGCAAAAACACCAGATTTCTTAAAGGGGAAATACCACTTTTAGTCACAAAATAAAATATGCTAATAGTTTCTTAAAGGACAATACTTTCTGTATATAAGGGTTTCTCTATGGGGACTTATCTGACAGAAAGGAAACAATGTTGATTGCTGCTCCTTTGAAGTCTCAGAGCTACTCTCAAAGTGGCAAGAAGGTATTTGTATTGTTTACATTCTTACTGCTGATTTCCTTACAAGGAGCTAGCCAATCAGCAGACAGACTGTAGGTGTGGGAGGGAGCAAGTGTTCTGTGAAGCTACAGGTTACTGTATCCCAAGCAGGATACAGCTCAAACAGCCAAAGGCTACTACAACACTGAGAATGATAGAATATATTTTAATACTTTAACACACTGTAATAAAATATAAACACCACAGTCAAATAAACAAGAAACTTTACAAGGGGAATAAATCAAGAAATTTACCTCTCTCACACAGCAGTCTGTTCTAAGGCAAAGATGGTTTCAGGAAGTTTTCTCTTGAATGCATAGCAAAAGGGATAAGTGCACCTCTCCTAGCTCATCATGTAACATTCTGACATGTCCCAGCATTCTCCCCTTTAGTCTAAGCATAGACATGAGAAAACTCTGCAATGTGCCAAAATGTGGATACCAGAACAAGACATTTCAACTGTTATCCATTGCTGAAGGCACCAAAGGTAGATCAATACAAACCTTGTTTTCTTTATTTCAAGTTAAGGTGAACTTTCAGGATTTTCTAATAAAATTAGGGCAAATGTTGGTAAATTTTTGCTTGAAGTATGGTGGACTAACACTGTGGGTTCTAGACAAGTGAATTACAGTATATTCTTCCACAGAGTGGACTGTTCTTTCACATACCATCGCAGAACTTCCCTTACACTCAAACACACATTCACAAAAAACAGATTTCCCTATCACTGCATGGTATTCAGTGCAGTTGGCCCAGCTTTGTCTAATAAAACTCTTCTCCATATAAGCAAGAAGACATAGTAAGGTTCATCTTTTTGCCTGTCTGACTGACCAGTAAACACCTATAAGTGTGAATTAAGAACCAGTCTGAAGAACTCTGCATGTGTTAAGAAAAATTAAGATGTTTGTCTGACGTACGACTGTTTAGTTATCTCTAATTAATTGTGTAAAGAATAGCAAAAAAACACATTAATGAGCAGCCATAACAAGCCAATAGAAATAAGATGGAACAAACAAACTAGATCCTCTCAAAAGGTAAACATTAGTACCACTGACAAAGTAGCCCAATTTTAACATAGCTCATGCAGTGTTATTCAAAACAAATGTCTACTTAAAGATAAAAACATGACAGAAGTAGTGTGGTTAAGAGATATGAAGATGGACACAGGCAAGATTTTACCAAAATTTATTAATACAATGTAAATATGAACAGAACTATGTACATCTGCTGCACCACTTTAGCAGCAGGTTACATTACTGACAGCATTTGAAGCTGTAAAGGGTTACAAATCAAACTGTGTTATGAGGTTTTACAATCTGTAAACATCACAGAAAATATCTACGATCTTATTGCAACAGGTGATTTATCTTCGCACCATAACACCTGACAAACAGCGATCGGATACTAGGACCCCATGGAAAACTTTTCTATACCATGTAAATAAGGGTACAACAATGATGTAACAAGAACAGCAACTGATAGTTGAACATGAATTCTTTTTTCATGACTTGAAGTTCTGTGAATTACACCTGGGATTAAGTGCAACTTCCTGTATTTTTAGTCCATCTATGTATAAGCAAAATTAAAACAGTTTCTGAAAACAAAACAATGTTAAAAAAACAAAATGGCAGTTTTACAAATTATAAATAAAAGAAGAAATACAAGTTATGATGAATATGTATTCTAGCCTAAAATGAAAAATTCCATAAAAGGTCATGCTTCTGCAGTATTCTGTTTACATTCTGAAATTTTATGGCATTTTATTTGGGGGGGGGGGGGTTATTTTAAGCCAACTAATCTGATTTTACACAGCCACATTACAAAGAAGATATTGCAGAAACTGCAGTAACAGGAAAAAGGAAAAATGCTCACTCCAAAGGTTATATAAAATGTGACGGCATGACTTGAGAGAATAAATTCCCTCAGAAAGCTATAGCCAACACTAAGTTCTTAGGTAACTGTTCCTCCGTTAGCAAAGACACATTGCTTTTATACAAAAGCTTACAAATAGAATATCAGACTCTGGCAAACAAATGAAGGCGGTTAAAATTACAGGATCTGGGAAGAAGTCTAGGATGGTAGAAAGCTTGGTATTACTCTCATTTTTAGACAGAACACTTAAAACACTCTGTTAAAGTGAAATGTGCTTCACTAGTGCCAGCAAGAGTTTTTATACTCCTGGAATAAGTTACAGATCACCTCAAACAGTCATGAAAAACACCAAGATCTTTACTGTGCAAGTAGGGTAAAATGTTGGTATAATGCTTCAATGTGCATCTGAAACCAGATACCTGCGCTCAGGAGCTCCACTGGATTGGCAGAGGTATAAGCAAGCAAGTCCAGACAGTAATGCGGCAGCTGTGGGTCGTAACAGCTACAGCATGCACAGAATCAGCCACACAAAAGCAGTTTTCTTAGAAATCATCAGCTCCCATTTCACTGCATGCGTCACATGTGAGACTATCAAAATCAAGATGTTCAAGGTGATGTTCACTAGAAATAATCTGGTCTCTAGTGTACTCTCTCATCTACACCACCGAAGTTGCTAAATGGAAACTTTCATGGTGATGACTTTAAAAGCACTTGCATAAGGTGGTTGGTGTGTGTGTGTGTGTGTGTGTGTGTGTGTGTGTGTGTCTGTCTGGGGTGGGCTTGTCTCTCTACTTTCCACAGGGCTATCGTTTCTTCCATGAATGCATAATCCTAATTCTTAAAGCGCTACAAAAGCACAGTACAATACACATTCACAGAAAAACAGTGCATATGTCAACTGATAGAACGCTTCCTATTACTGCAAAAATGTATGAACCTCAACAGCGAGCAGCAATTCCAGTTCTGGAATGGTGTGCTCTGAAGAAACACAAATGTGCACAGCCTTCACGTAAACTCAAGATGGCATCTTTGGAAGAAAATTAGGCCTAGTACATAAAAACAATTTTTTAAATTAGTACGTTTTTACTTCATCAGTTAAGCATCATAACAATCCCCAGTATCTCACAGATTCCTCACTTAGACTTAGTGCTCTTCCTTGGGTGATTTCCTAACAGCATGACATACTTCAGCAATTCATAAATGCTATTTTGGAAGACAACCATAAGAGAAACCAGGGCTCAAAAGCAGTTTTGAAAAGTCACTGACTACATATGGACCTAGTCTTTTCTAATTTTCTTAGAAAAGGTAAAAGGAAAATATCACAGCATGTGACAAAACTAATACTGTGCTCTTAATTCTTCCCTCCCAGATGGACCCTCAATAGCTCAAGCAAGATCCTAAACCTTGACTGCTGTCAATGAAAACTGCAATTTAAACACTATCAGCAAAAAGACCTAACACTTAATTTCTGCAAATTACAGTTCTCCATCATGAATAAGTCCTGTCGCTCAAAAAATCTCTAAGCTATAATCATGGCAAATAAAACGAAACCTTTCAAAATAGAAAACTTAAACTTGCAGTATATTAAAACAAAAAGGTTAAGGTCTAATTCTAGACAGCAAATGCAGACTCCAAAGTATAATTACATTTCAGATGGTCTTCAGATACCAAATGGGACATGGACTTTTGCTGCAACTACTACTGTAATCGTTGAACATATTAAACAAACAGAAACACGCACATCAATATAACACTGCAGTTCAGGATTACGGATCTGAACTGTAACACGCTAGTAACTACAGTGAAGGGAACATGATTGGAGTCCTTCCACTTCCACCTGTTCTCTGAGTAATCACTTGGGGAGGGTGCTCTAGGGCTGCCCTGAAAAGGGGTCTGTGTCCGATGGGCTGACCAAGTTAACAAATGTCTAAGAAAAGGAAATAGGATTGGAGTCCTTCCACTTGTTCTGTGAGTAACCACTTAGACAATGTGCTCTAGGGCTGCCCTGAAAAGGAATCTGTGTCTGGTGGGCTGACCAAATTAACAAATGTCTAAAAAAAAGTGACACAAGGAGTTAAGAACATTATGTCTAATTAAAAGGCATTTTTCATTATTCAGTGAGTAGTCTATTTGTGAAAGCTTTTCTCCCTCATCAAAAATTATATTAATATAAAGGACTTAACAGCAAGCAACAAGCTTTCAAATACAACATTTTTGGAAACAACCACAAAAAAATAATAGTGATTATACTTTGAGGATGCATGCATATAAAACAATGCAATACTTCAGAGAAAAACAAATGGGAGAAGCTGAACAGCTGGCAGTAAGCTTTAGTGCTAGAAACTAAATCTGAAGATTTAATAGATGCACACGCTGATCCAGAGGGAAGGCAAATAGAGGCATCCACAGGTTCATAGATTAGTACTAGGCAAACTGCCCTTGCAAGTAATTTTAAGCCTAGCCAATTATCCCTTGTGAGACTCAAACCCTGTACATTGTGTTTGTAAAGCAAACACCTAAACCACTAGGCCACCCTCCCAACCATTTTCAAGAGAATAAAAACCATCAGGCAGAGTTAGGCAAGTCTACAGTCAGAAATGTGGAAATTCTGAAAATGAGCAAACAGTACAAGTATGTTTAATATGGAAAACCTCACATATAAAGATTTAATTTAATCATATTTCGTACTCAAACTTTCTGCACGATCACTGAATGAGGCTGCTTACTTGTGCGCTTCAGACTACTAGATGTTGGAAAAACAAAATTTCCAAGGCTATGATCCAAAACAAAGTCTTACACTTTTCAATGCCTTCATTAGAAGAAAACAAATGCTGAACTTCTTTATGTACAAAGTCTTCAAAAGAGAAAGCAAAGAGGTAGGTAAGACAGATGCTTACTGTAACACAAGTGCTCACTTTAACAGTAAATTTCACAATGTATTCCAGTCACCTGTCTTGTTCCTCGTCAGCTTTTCAGAGAGATATTTTACCCCTCATGCTGGCTTAGCTGGTACATGACTGCATTTTATGGAACCTTGGAAGGCACACAAGAAAGTTCCCCAAAGGCTATTGCTATTAGCAGTTTCTCCAGTTCTTGGAGCACAAAAAGCCCTTTAGGGAATGTCTGATTGTGGTATACTATAAATCTACAAAAGCAATAATTATTGAATAAAAACTAATAGTACAAGTGAAGTACACAGCAGTTGTAAGCAACTAATAAAGTTACCCATGGGGGAGGAAAGAAAAAAGGGTAGTTTTAATGACATGATGACCATTTCTTGAAGATCTGCTATTATGGTAAGTAAACTTACCAACAACTATACTATTTTCTTCTAGGACTGGTCACTATAACAGTAAATCATTACAAAACAGTAGTGTTTCAAAGACTACTGATGGAAAATGGAAAAAGTGTCAGTCCTATGGAAAGGCATAAATGCTGTTCATATATGAAGGAACTTGAATCAACATTCTCAGGGGGTTCTTGGCTTGATATCACAAGCTTTGTATCCTTCTCATATGAAATCTGATATGATGTACTAGAAAGATGCAGGATGGCATGCCTCAAAACTTTCAGAAACTGCCTGGCCGTGATATGTTGCTGTTGAGCAAAGTCTATAAAAGGTCAGAATATACATCTGTGTTTATTATCTGGAAACGACCCTCATCAACAGGGACTGTCCCTCTTAGGTTCATGGGTGGCTACTAGGCTAGGCTATCGGTCCAATTAACATTTTAAGCCTAGACAAACTCAGCCTAAATTTAAAAACCTCAAAATGTTGCTGCTGTTGATGAAATCAGAACAGAGATCTCGGCTATGAAACCACTAGAGCTAAACATCTGGTAAATACTCCAGGACCTATGGATAACTCAAATAGCACACATGAAAACTGACTGCCCTGTTTAACTATTTCAAATCAAATATTTTATCCAATAAGGTCTTATATAGATATGTTGGTAAACATCTACCATGTTTCTAGTTGCCAAATAAGCTTCCTTGCTCAATAAGAGAAGTACAGCTTTCAGACTTGCCATCCTGAAAGTCTGTGTTGACAACAGTGTTCAAGACCAGTCTTAGATCTATCACATAGGAAGTGTTGTCCTATTTTTGGGTACCAGCAATGGTTTAGAGTAAAAAGCTTAACATCTGCTGTGTAAAGTGACTTTCTGAACTGCAATTTGCAGAGCTTACTGAAACTGATGAGTTTGTTTGTACAGTAAGATGCGTTTGTGTTTTATTTAAAGAATTATATACAACTTTACAGAATGGTCTGAAACAACAGATTGCCATAGATGAAGACAACTTAGAATTGTCTTCTAGGGCATGGGGAAGAGGATGGCATTCTGAATATCTCTATTTGCTTCTTCGTTTACTTGAAAAATCTGAGTGGAACTGTTTATCTTTGCATTATCTTGACAGACAAAATTTGTAGAAAAACCTCTTCCTGTAAAATGTTCTTTCATTTGGAGCACGTTTTTGGACTTGAGGAGATGAAAGAATGTGCATGTCCTTAAAGGATGGTACTGCTTATAGCCTTTCCTTCAAGTTCAGCAACCAATTACTGGTTTTCCAGTCTTATTTTACAGCAGCATTCAATAATCTTCTAACATTTCAACTTTTAGATTCAATCCTAAGCCACTCAAGTCTTTTTAACATCTTTCTAGACATAGACATTGAAGTAGTATCCACAGCATCAAAAAAGCATTTCAGTTTATGCACCCCTATGTTATCAACAGTAGGATTAGTTTTTCCATTACTGTAGTAGCGCTGCCAGTTGGAATAGACAGTAAATTGTCTTGAATACATTCTAAAACAGCATTTTTTAAAATTTCATACATACTAAACAATTAAGTGTTAAAACAGCTTGTGTATAAAAAAGCTCAAACCATTTATCCATATTTATCTAATAACGTAGAATTTTCATATAAATATAAGTTTTTTTTCAAATGCACAGCTTTCACATTTTCAAAAAAAGCTGATAAAGAATCAGTAGCTGGATCAGCTCTGTGATACAGGGGACCTACTTAATGGTGTTGTATACATTATGTCAGATTCAGACTGCACATAAATGGCTTGACTAATAGCTTAACAAAATGGCAATTATAGTACAGTGGCAGTATTGCTACTATGCATCAGGAAGCTATATTATATTTCTAAATATCTTTTCAGGTAAAGTACTTCCTGCAAGCCACTTAAAGTATCCTACCTATAAAATGTAAGGTATCCAAAAATAAATACCTTCTTGAGAAGACTTTGAGTACTGAAAGAAATTTCAATATCAGAATCTTGGCAAAGATACAGATTGCATATGTCTCATACAAAAATCCTTGTCTTTACTAGAAGTCTTGGGGTAACGCAATGTTCATTTTCCTCTGAACTTTCAAACATGCCTGTAAAGACTCGCAACTGTGTTCTGTCCTCCTACATCAGGGTGAGAGAGGAAGTGACTGCTTTTTTTTTGGGGGGGGGGTTAACGCTGTTTACTGAAATATATTAAAAATATTTTCAGTCCTAAATTATGTTGTAAACAGTTAACTTGTGTGTTTAACTGTTTCTGTTTAGTAAGCAATGTTAAATAAAACATAGGATGAACACTAAACAGAACAGCTGATTGTGATACTGAATTTACATGCTCAACAATTCCAAGTTAATGCTAACCGAATGTAAGCACTGAGTATCTGACATGAGGTTAGTTTATTAGTGCATTGTATACATACATAATCATAACCTGATTGTGTAGCATATATTTAGAATTGTACAATACGTCAAATCAAACATTTGTATTTACATTACTTAAAACAAAATTGCACAAATTTAATATATTTCCTCTCAAATGTGGACACACAAAAAGGCTCCACATTTTAAAAATGTCTGGAACTTGTAAAGCCTAAGAGGAGATTAACCTTTGACAAGCTTGAGTTCTCTTTTTTTTTTAACTGAAACTTCCCCTTGTCACAGTGGAAAAGAAAGGACTCTGAGCTGTGGTAAAAAGAAAGATTACAAGATCTGGTTGAAGATCTGCTGACAAAAATGATAACGGTGAACAGCATGGGTAGCTACACAACTAAAAATACTCCAATACTGATGCAGGATGTGAAACACCTAAAGCAATGACAAGAAACAAATAACCTGCCAAACAATGTTGACCTTATATGGCTGCCTCACTTACTTCTCAAATTGTATTTAACAGAGACACAGACCGCTAAGCTTATACACGGATTAGGAAATTCCATCTGACCAATGAAAAGGGTGTGAAGGAGTTAAAAACCTAATGCAATGATATACTGTTAAAATGATCTTTGCCAAAAGACATCTGTGAAAGACTTGCAAGTCGCACAAAAAATATCAATATTTCTCAAAGATTTAAAGGTGTGCCACAGCTTAACTTGTATCAGGTCCCTTTGTTTTTGTGAGAAACTCCTATGTTCCCTTCACACTAATGCTGGCTTTAAGGATAGGTGAACTAGGTGGTTGGCTATAATGTCAAACTGGAGCAGGGCTCCCAAAAGGCTCTGGCAAATCTCATCTTTTCAGACCATTCTAAAATGAAACTCAGCAAGTCTTCCTCTCCCCACATTAGACATGCCATTTTAACACCACTCAGATGGCTCGAATTAAAAAATGTAAATCCTGATTTCAGAGCCATTAGACAGAATTTAAAATGGAACCCTCTTTCTACCCCATTTTTATCAATGTGTCACTTTGCATCATTTGACAAGACCTCTGAGTGGTGCTAGAGTTAAAAATAAACACACAATCCTCATCTGACTGACTAATTTAACTTCTTTTGAAGGATGATTAGTAAGTAAGCAACAATCCAAATGTTCCTTGCAACTTATTTTTGCATTGACTCTACTTTGTTAAATATTTGAATAAAATAAATCCAAGTGTTTAGGTGATGGCAACTTGTTCTTTTTAATCTACAAGTAAGGGATGGTTAACTTCCTAATGGGTGTTGTGAAAATCATCTAAACAGGAAATTTAATTGTCGTACTGCAAATCATTAACAGGTTGGAAATGAGTTGGGTGCAAGGCTTCCAAATTATTGAGGAGAAAATATTTAGGGATATCTGGCTATTTTGCTAATGTATTTAAAAATGAGTTTTGTGAAATACTCACCAATTAATCAGTTTAAGATTCTCTTATTAACATATTCTACACAGGAAGCCTTGTATTTGTCCTGTTAAGCAATTCATGGACTGCTATTCAATACTATTCCCATGGCTGTATGCACAGATCAACAGTGTAAGGAAAACATGTACTGCACCCACTTTTAGATGCATTACGCAAGAAATTTTGACAGTGCTCGACTATATTGTGGGGCACTGATTTGAGACACTAGCAGTTTCATTTCTTCTTTTCTTGTGCCCTGCTGATCAAGTGTAAATATGGAAAGATAACAAACGATCAAGGATGGTAGGGAGCAATCCTAAGCAAATATGTGGGACAGTTTCATTTTTTTTTTTAACACAGAAAAATGTCAGAGATGGTTTATATAAACAACAGGCAGGACCATCACCATAATGGAGTGAATGGGGCTTGCCTCACTAAAAAAAATATTCAGAAACTGCTATTTGTTGACTAGAAAGCACAGCTGTCAAGGAATTTGTTGCATCAGCAAGGTGGCTTTCAGTGAATGCCACATTTTTTGAGCTGCAGTTTGGTAAATTTGGTGCTGAAATAATGCAGGAGACCTGAAAGTCTCTACTTCTGCACATATGTGCACTCCTCTTTGTGCCTCTAGTTTAGTTATTATGGGGTCAGTTTAACAGCAACTTAAATTGCTGGTCTCCTTGCAAACCTCATCTGTCTTCACCTGTACTTTACATGCATGTATACAATCTGTATAATCAGTTTTATTGTTTTTGCTAAGCACAATCTACCTTTATTTGCTAATTTTGTATTTCTCCATTAGAATCTTTTTAAACTGACAGCCGATGAATTACTGAATATAGATACACAAAAATACACGACTTCTGGCAGCTATTGACTGGGAAAAGGAATGCAATTTATTTTATTTATTTTTTGTTGACCAAGTTAGTTCCACTAGGCCAGTATCCTCTTTTCATGGGAGACCCAAGGTGGTATTCACACTGACTACAGGTAATTTTGCTAGGGCATTAGGAAACCTCCCATATTCTCTCTCTCTTTTTATTAAGTGCTGTGGGATCTTTTACATTCACCTCAGCTACCACCAAATCAGGCAGATGGGACTGCAGTTTAGTATTGCGATTGAAAGACCACACACTCAGGAGTGTGGCTTCTCCCTTATGGTGCACTGCAGTGCTAGTACTAGGAAATTTATGCAAGTACCTGGTGGGGGAATAAAACATACAACCTTCTATCTTTCAGTACAAAGACAGGTGTACTACCCGTTAAGCCACTGATGCTCCTAAATCTGTGCTGTACAAAACCCAAATATGGAAAACTGTTTTCTGAGTTATTTTCTAAGTCTATATTTCTGCTTCAATAAACAAACAAACAAGATGTGCAGCTGTTTCACTGCGCTTGTGTGACATTATTACTTTCTTTCCAATACAGAGTTAGGTTTTGGACATAAAGGCAGGCAGACTTCTTAAAGAAGAAACAGTATAAGGCCACTGAACAGTGACAGAATCATAAGTGTTACTGGAACTGTATGTGGGGTAATGTCTATTGCAGCAAAAGCATTTTAATAAACTCCTACACAATTTATGGAAGAGTATAACATAACAGAAAAACCTTTATGTCACACTTGCTCTACAGAAACATTAAGTGCTGAGTTATGTGGAAATCAAATCACTTCAGCTATGGAATATAAAGCCACCTATAAATATTTGCATATCCCTGTAGCACCATAAGACCTTACACCACACATGATATGGCACAACGCAGCAACACACATTGCACTTGGAAGGGGATGCTGATGAAGTGTTCAGAAGAAATACGTCTTAACTACCTGAAAAACATACAGAGTCACTGTGGCACAGCAGAGTGCTACAGCCAACTGTATCACAAAACATGGTCCTTTTAACTTACTATGATATATGAAGGCACTGAAATTTCTTAGAATACAGTTCAGCTCACAGCTATAGGTAGTATGTGCTACAAAGCAAAATCTTCTGGAGTGATTCATACATCATACTGGGAACATGGTTCCAGGGCATATGACAAACTCAGTAATTTCATAAAAGCAGTGTGATGCATCTGACAGATCTACAATACAGAGTGGCAGTGCTGAAGGATGTACAAGGCTCTTTTCCTTCCATCAAACTGATAGTTTCCTTGACCTTGAGTCTCCACCAGATACATTTCACTAACCTGCTACAAAACCTTAAATGGACCCTCATTCACAGTATCAGCATACTACATACAGAAATGTATGACTAATTCCTGCAGCATATAAACATAAGCAAAGTCTTGAGCAACAATAAAACCAAGTTTTTTTTTTTTTTTTTTTTACTGGAAAAATCCAATTCTATAATCCTACTACAATCTACCCCATCAGTACTGGTTAAAAACAAAAAAGCACAGAGTCTACTACTAGATTGTTTTATTCAAGGTTTTGTATTTAAGATAGCCCTTCATGTGTCAAATGTTATAATTCAATCACTGTAAAAACACCAAAGAGACATCACTAGTAATATTCTCAGAATGTTTCCTCATATAAAAATGAAATTTATTGTAATAATCTTATAGCAAGGGGGTTATATTTATTTTGAAGACTGTGTGGTAAATGAAGCCTCCTAGAATAGTTTCAAATTATGTCAAGTGTCAAATTATCAAATCAAAAACAAACTGATTTCACAGTTCCGCTACATTTTGTGAGAATTTGTAATCAACTTAGTGGCAAAAAGCAATCGGGGCAGATTGCCCCATTCCAGGATACACATACCTGCATGAAATATGACATCAATTTGCCTTATTTCTGAGTGAAAGATCAGTTGCCAAACAAGTCTTGCTTAATGAACTGTCTTCAACCTTTCAGATATGTACCCTGGAAGAAGCTGTTCACTAAACAGCGTCTTATTCCCGGATACTGGCTTTTGGTGGCAGACCTAAAAGTTGGGGTAAGCATGAATTTTTAAAGAAATGAAAACCTTTTATTTATTTTGTTGCTGTCAGAATACAGAAGAAAAGTGTACTACAGTTAGTGATGAGATTTTTTTTTTTGTTGGGGCCAGTTTACAACTCATTCTGATTAATGGTATTCAGACATCTTGTGATCTCTTAGAAACAAATTACTTGCTAACTTCCAATCTGTTTGTATAATGTGTGTTCTGGTAGATTAAACAAATTGAAATAAACTCCCTCCCAGTTTGTGCGTGTGAGCTGTAGTCACAAAAGACTAGTGGTAGTTCCATGTTCTTGAGGCAGTGTTCCAGAACAACATCTTAGTTGCATCTCTAAAGAATTTAGGCTTAAAAGTTAGTATGCAATTACTATAAGCCTTGCATTCTTAAGCATTCAGAAATATGAGCTAAAAGACAACATTATTTCCCTAAGGTACTATATTATTTCATTTAAGAATAATGATGATGATGATAATACTAATAATTTGATTTGTTAACCAGGTAGGCCCCACTGGACATACAAGTCCCTTTTCAGGGACGACCTGGAAGCAATGTCTGGTTAACTGACTTGCTCAAGGTCACACGTAGGCAAAAGAGGGCTGAGGGAATCAAACCCTGTACCATAGGAACTATAGCTAGCAATATTAAGATAGCTCCAATAATTATAGCAGCTGAAAACTGCTTTATTTGCTTATTTTTGTCCAAGGTGGTGTGGGGGCTTACAAATGAGTACCTAACACAGAATCCTGCAAAAAAACAGAACAACATCTATGGAATATGCACCTTTGTGTTGGCAACATTAAGTCTTTGGCAGCATATTTTGCGCCTTATCAGTAAGCAGCTGTCAGATAAGACAACACCCTCAAAAATCAATAAAGATGTATATAAAAATAAATAATAAATATCATAATGTTTTCTAATATACAAAAAGGTTTGTGTCCATGTGCGGGCTGCATATTAACTTCACTGTATATTCAGTGGTGAAATTTCAGCTGCTGTTGCACATACTCCTGTGTAAAACTTGAACCTTGAGGCAGTGCTTTATTATACTTATTCCCCTTACTCGTTTTAATATAATTTAAGAATAATGAAGGAAAATTTTTACCAGTTGCACTGCATCAGCATCAACTGTCATACTCATAAGGGGGGAAAAAAAAAAGTACCTGCACATCATTTTTTAAGACATATTTTAACACGTGAATATAATGCAAGAACTGGTGCCTCCTTTTGGACAAGAGCTAACCCCTACATCTATTTTGTTAAATTCCCGATATCCATGACTCAGAGCTAGGGGAGCTATTACTGTCTGTATTTAGTCACTGCTATGATCCGCGGTGGTGGTGCTGCTGTAGCGTTGTCGCCTCACAGTAAGACGCTGTCCGGTTCGATTCTCAGTTAGAACGTCTTCTGCGTGGAGACATGTGTGAATGGGCGTACCTTCATTGAAGGTTGTGAGTCAGGGCTGGTAACTCGGCACGTAAAAATCAACTGGCAATCATTAGCGGACCGGAGTTCCGCTGTGGCGACCCCTAACCGGGAAAAGCTGAAAGACAACATTTAGTCACTGCTAGATTCACAGCAAAGCTCCACTTTTATATTTCACATAAAAGTCCTGCTATTAACAGTAATTCTGATGTTAAATTATATTTTTAAGTTCTTTAATATTGTGGCATTTAAAAATTGCACGACTTTTTTCAGACATTTCCCAAGTAACATTTTCAGACTTTTACTAAAAACTTTCCCATTAAGTCTGTCAAGGGAGGGGGGCTGGTGCCCTTTAACCCCTGCCTGGCAAGCTCTGAAATGGGGGAGGGGGTAAAGGGGCACTAACCCCCTTACAAATGAAATTAAAGAAGACAGAGTAGGATAATTTGACTGAAATAAGGCTGATAACTGCCAGCAATTCCAAGCAGAAAACTGTGCAAGCAATTTTCAGTCACATTCTCAAACACTGGCTAAAGGGTGGTAGGTGCAACTAAAGTATTACCAGCTTCTGCAACTCATAATCTGGCTGTCCCTTTTCTTTTTCTCAGTCTTGCAGTCTAACTGCTTAGTGTGCGTTACTGCTGGAAAAATGCTACAAGCAGGTGGAAGCAAGCAGAAGAGAATGCTGAATTTTCAGAAACAGATACATTTACTTCTAGTTATGGCTATAATTATTCCGTATTTTCATATAAGCTCACCTCCTTAATATTTCCTTTTCAAAATGAAATGTGGTAGTTCATTTCCAAGTTCAGCTAGCATGCTTTTTTAAAATACCAATTTTCTTAATTACCAAATTATGTAAAGGCCATCTTTATGGTGTAATTATTTTTAATGTACACAAGACTGCAATGCTTGCTTAGTTATACAGTAGAGAGTCGATTATCCGAAACGTCAATTATCCGAATGCAACCTTCCAAAGTATTTGGGTAGGAAAACTCAAAGTCTGAATATGTAAATATTATACGTATTCACCTGTGTATGTTTTTTGAGATTCACTATAATAATATACTGTACTGTTTTGTACTTACAGTAAATTTGTTTTATTTTTCTTGGTTAATATTCATCAAAAACATTTTTAGAAATTTTTTATCCAGTTCAATTATATGCTTATCTGAACAGTTAGATTATCCAAACTACCCTAGGTCCCAATTTATTCTGATAATCGACTCTCTACTGTACTGATACAAAAACACATCTATTTTATAAAAAAATTAATTTGTGCACACAGGACAATATGTGGAAAGTACGGGATGGAATCTGAACTCCTGAAAAGCACCATCTGGTAATACTGACTGTGGGACAAAAGTCTGTGTGTGGCAGTACCGGGCTATATGTGCAGTGCTTATATTAAGCAGCTGCAATGGTCTATGGTCAAAAGCAGTGTTCAACACTACTGGTTCACAGGTTGTGCACCTACAGCATAGGATTTGGCAGTAGTGGACTATAAGTTGACTACCAAGACAGCAAAGTCTGGCATGAGTCAAGTGCTTCCAATTTAGTATGTGGTATTTGGTAGTCCCAGAAAGACCTGTTAATTTATGTCTATAAGCTTGCTGGGTACTTGGTCAAACTGTTCCAGACACAGTGATGTGCACTATAAAAAACATTCTTCTATTAAGGAAGCAAAATCACAGTAACATACAGTTTGAATGGGGGTCATTGTGTTATGTACGTGCCTCAATATCATGGCAAAGCAAGATCTAGTCATAGTGATAAGATGGGAAGGAGGCTTCTATGGACTTTTTTGCCTAGGGCTCAATTTTCTGCAAAGAGAGCCCCACTCCACTCCAAGATAAATATACAGGTGGTGATCAGTCTAGCAAAAAAGGCTACAATACATGCTCTGAAGCTCTGAAGAGCAGCCCTGGCTATGAGAGATGGACAAGAAGACTACAATCAAGTCTGCACTTGACCCAATACCTGTCATTCCATGTCGGTTTGCTGAAGACCTCTCAGATATGGATGGATCTACTAAATATGAAAATATCTTAAAGCATAACAAGCAAACCTTGTGTTAACATGGGTGGGGTGAAGGAGGCGGCTACCCCATATGCAAGCTGTTAGGGCATTCTATACGTAAGCGCCAACTGTGTAGGAGTATAGTGTCAACACTGATTTATGAAACAGTGAGGATACTGAGACTTCACAAATGAATGTCAATACTGCATATGAGGTCATGGATGGACCACTCAGTATGTGAAAGAGCAAGAATCTAGCTACAGTTACAGAAAGAATAGCTGTGTAAAATCTTACCATAACTATAGATGCCTTTCTCTTCCATGTTGCAGTACTCATAACATGAAGGATTCCCTGCCTAGGTGATCAGAAGATCTGGTCAGTATACCAAAGACTTAAGCTACTGCTAGGCACATGTGACATTGCACATAGAGTAGCCGGCTTCGGCCATAAAAGTGACTTCTGCACATACCATCCTCAGAAGTGAATGCCCCAATCAGAACGATTTATCTGAATTGTTGAAAACTTTCGGAGATCAAACGAATGGTGGAAGCTGTTTGGAATGGTGACAGAGACGTTCTGAGGATGGTAGGTGCAGACCTCACTTTTATGGCCGATGCCGGCTGCTCTATGTGCAACGTCTCATGCACCTAGCAATAGCTTAAATCTTTGGTATGCTGGACGGATGTTCGGGTCGCTTAGGCGGGGAATCCCTCGTGTTATGAATACTGCAACACAGGAATAGAAGGACATCAGCTTATAGTTGAAAAGACCTTTTGGAGGGGGGGTACCAGTTTGGGGAACTGTATAACATGCCAGATAACCTAGCTATGGTTCTGTAATTTCCAGTGTCTTCAGATCATTCTGTGGAAATCAGAGCAGTAAAGCATGAAAACATGAACTGCATGATAAATACCTTCTACAAGACACAAAACAATGGATTCTGGTGGTAGTTACAGATCACTTGACCCACCTAAATCAGTCAAAGTCAGGTGTTTTCCGTCAAGAATAGTGCCTGATCCAGGGGCAACAAGAAGCAGTAGTTGGAGCAACTGGCAGTCACCATGTCAAGGATGGCTCCAATCATATTCTTGCTTAACAGACTGAACAGCAGTGTCGCTTCCTTTGAGGGTGTTCTGGTACTTTTCTATTTGGGACAAGTAAGTAACAACTCAGAGGATGAAACAGATCTCTAGCACATTAGTATAATTCTAACAGTGCTGTTAAATCACTATAGAACAAAACAAAATTACCTTCCTGGTTAAGACCACAACAAGGTCTGGCCTGCAAAAGTCTACCACTGTAATTAGCTGCATGAGACAATATGACTTCGTTTGACATGAATCTCCACAGAAACCTGCCACCAACATTTATTATTAACACAGGTTAACTGAATCATTACACATGCACAAGTACTTCAAAAGCATTCATTCTTGTAGCAGGGAAAAACAATGATGAACTGGGCAGCAAACAAGAGTGAGCTAGAACAAATCAGTGCACCACAGCAAAATAAAGTTTGCAACCACTACACTGAAGATAAAGGCTGGCTACGGAATATTCCTTGGCAATACAATTCAGAAAGCGGATTGTTTGACCCATAGCAGACTGCTACTACTTGGAACCCTCAAAACGTCCAATTATCAGAGGACTTTAAAAAATGTAAACTATTATGCCAAGGCAAAGTCTAACCACTGACTGGATTTCTACTAAAGAAGATTCCAGCAACTTCAGTCTAGGAACTGACTTAAGTGGTTTAAGAGTATACAGAACACTGTACCTCCTTCATAAAAATGCTATCAGGACATCCACGCTTAGACTACAGCGAACAACCAAGTAGAAGAAGCCAGTAATACAACTCACAGGACGCTAAGAAAACAGAAACAAAAACAACTTACCATTCAGTGTGTAAGACACAGTACAAAGATATACTATCAAATGATACTCGACTAAATTGTGGGTTATGGATGCCTTGCTGAGAAACTGCTTCTGTGGGTAAAAAAAAATCACTGAGAAGGGTAATTCACCTTACTTGAGTTAATTATGTAGCCTCTGCATGAGATGTTCCCCCCTCGTTCAACACACATAAAACATGTTTTCTATTTTGGATCAAATGAACCTTCAATAACTTTTTCATTCAAATTAGAAGTCTTTTGGCCTTCTAACCTACAGCCAGATAGCAAAGTATGTCTCAGGTAACAGCCACTCTGAATTCTACTACAAAACCAGTTACTGTGTTAATGAAATATAAAGTAGTCTTTGTAGTACTAACCTACAATGTAGTGGCAGGTTTTAGGTAGTCTTCAGTACTCTCAACTGACAGGACAGGAAATTAAATTACTACAGAACAGAGCAAATGAAACACCCCCTTGTACTTCAGGGAAAAAAAAATAAACAATTTAAGTCACAAGCTTAACATTCATTCCCTCTACTTAACATTTGGTATGCAAATGCTGCTGTCTTCATGCTCCCTAAACTCAGGAATGAAATGTTCTACTTGAAACAATAATACCTACACTCAAAATGCCATGCCACTAACAAGCAGCTGCAGTCAAAGCTCTTATAGTCAAGGTCAGAAAGCATCTAGCAAAAACTGTCTTACAGATCTGGATGCTACTTCATATTCAGCACCACAGTATTTAACGGTAACGGCCAAAGAAAAAAATGCCCTGAATTCTTGGTACTTCACTTTAACAGGGGAAAATACAGAGCCTGAAAATCTTCTGACTAAGAAGTTTATTGGAAAGATGGAATAAAAAAAAACGGTCTTTTTTTTGTCAAAAATATGGCAACTATATGCCACAGCCTAACACTCCTCACTCATACATTTAAAAGGCATGATGATGCAATTGCAATGGGTGGCTGCCAGAAGATGAGCAGAAGGTAACCAAGACAGAAAAGTTTAACAAGTGAACTTTTCTAAAAATGAGCATAATGATACAAATTCATAGTGTATTAATGGAAAACTAAGCAAATAGCAGAAATGTCCTTCATGGAGGTAAACATTTGCCAATATAAATCCACAAAATGTGATAATCTTTCTGCTCAATTTGTGCAGGGTGACAACAGAAGATGTAGAACAGAAATGACAGGAATTCTGAGTAATAATAAAATGTTTTAAATGTTTGCTGCAAATGTGCTCAACTGTGTGTTAACAAGCAGCCAATAATAAATATAAACCACATTTACAACTGCTCTGAACTGAGCTGTGAACTTTTTGAGTTTGCCCCTCAGACATGTATATTATAGCTATTACGAGTAAATATGAGAAGACTGCAGGGAAATTAATCAAGCTACTTCAACTTAAACTGACTGCCTACAATTTTAAGCTGATGTGTACCTGCTTTCAAAAATGGTCTTTCAAACTTTTTTATTTTAGATAGAAATGACCATATATCAAAATGAACCAACAAAGCTTTAAGGACAATCTGAACTAAGTATGTGATATACAGACCGTAGAAGCAATGAGTCATTTATGTTCATGTGATAAGTAAATATGACAGGTCATCAGAATACAAAATGCTTCACTTCAAAAACGGAAATACTGTTTAGAAGACTCAAAACACTACTGTGATTCTCAGTGTCAAAGCTGTGATCTTTAAAATGTGCACTATTCAGTCATCCAAAGTTATATACATACAAGAGTCATGGAGTGGTGTTCCTATTACAGTAACAGCTCGAGTACCACCAATGACAAATGAATATGAAAAACCAAACAATAACTAGGAAACTTGTGAAAACAGCAAGGATTTTATGAACAAGTCAACACACAGAATTGTGACTTGCCCAGTTTACGAAACACTGTTGTGTTTTTCAGGCACTAGAATTTATATATGATGAAACAGACAAAACTAATACCATAGAACAAATTATCTCAAAAAGAAGCAGTCTCTGTGTTAAATATTCTTCTCTGACTGCTTTTATGTATTCAAACCATATCTGAAATGTAAAGTACTGAAATTAGTCAAGAACTGACACATCTGTGATGTGTTAACAGAATGAATTCGGTTATACTGGAGTGGTGAATGCTTTAATATTAGACAAGCATTCGGATATGCAAATAGCACTACAACCTGGTTTTAATTCATACAGTAAAAACGGCTGTTCTATCAACAGAGTGACACCAGGTTTCCAAAACAAAAGGCAACAAAATAACAAAAAGTCTGTTCCCATCACAGTGCAGCAAAATCTCCAATGGCTTGGGGATGCAACTCTGGATGGTCTATTCTGCTGTCACCATACTAACAGCAGATGAAAGATGTGCAAAAAAAATTCACTTCATTTCATCTCAAATGAAGAAAATCTAAGTATCATTTACATAAGAGCTATAATACGTTGTCTGTATGTTACAGGACAGCAGTTTTGCAAACTTTTCAGCATTCACCAAGTGGAGTACCAGCTATGTAAAAAAGTGCCCTTTATGACATTTTAACTGCAGCATTTCTACTAAGCATCAGGTTTTACTTTTTACAACCTTGTGTTGTATAATATGGCAACAAAAGCTGCTGTAAAACAGGCATTTTCTGACACACTGCTAGTCTTGTTCATGGTTTTCTTTGTTCACATTCTAAGCAGAACTTCTCATATGCTTCTGCAATTTCCGGATCCATCTCATCTTCATCACAAGAGAACCTGGAAAAAAATTTCCAACATTTAGAAGTGCCATGCTCTTTCCAATAAGCCAGAAAAATTTTCTCAACTTCAAACTAGCCAAAGAAATCACAGGAGAAATGAAGATTTGTTGGAAATGGATAAAGCATGAACATTACTTCACCAGTCTTTAATACAGAACAACAACATGGGTAAATAACTGTCCAGCACTGAACGATTTTAAACAGAAATCACTCGCAGCTCTGAGTTAACAGTATTAAGAACAGGAATAATGATAGTTCTACTAGTTCTCTTCTCTCCTGCACTTTTACTAGCTTATTAGTCTAGCACTTTACCAGACTTCTTGTAGCAATTATTGTAGCACACAAAAGTGCTACCAGTGCTAAACGCTCTACAAGGAAAACGCTCCAGTACTTATTAATGCCCACCTCTCTAGGCATGTCTAAAGGTCAGTTCCCTGTGCATTCTACTATTAACCTGGTGAATTTGGGCATCCTGAGGCAATGTAGTAATTGCCTCATGTACACTGACTACCCTCTCCTCTTACATCCGAACACTCAGACTTGCAAGAGATGCACTTATATATCCAAATTGGAAGCCACGCACTCTCCAGCCAAGACCAAAATAGCTGGTCAAGAGGAGAAGGTCAACACTTGCACCACACCACATGGAACTCACAGCCCTCCAGAACACACAGCAGCACTGCCGTCACATAAAAACACAAACCGCACACCCACCTTCGCGGAGGCTCTCAATAAAAATCTACATAAAACAGCAGAGAACTCCAAGGCAGAAACGCACTTGACCACCACAACACAGTACTAATCATGAGACATAACTATCCTAAACAGCATGCCACTCAATCAAAGCCCCTAAGGCAAAACAGCATGCCCAACACACTAGTCGCAGATGACTCGATAGTGAGGCACAATGATGTCCCACTCACTAGGTTGAATAAGGAGAAAATAACAGTCAGTTGCCTGTCAGGTGCCAGGATCCACCACATAACGCACACACTCAGGTCCCTCATCAGGTACACATATGACTCTGTCATTGTACATGTGGGTGTGAATGACCTAAGACATACCTCCCTGGACTACATGAAAAGAGACATGGAGGAGCTCCCAGATTAAGTAGCCCTAGCGGGTATGACCCTAGCCCTGAACAGCAGCCTCCTACCATCACCCAGAACGACACCACACAACAAGCAGAAAATGATTGATTTCAACAACTGGCTAAGTTTCTGATGTCATTCTTAGGAGATCCAGTATCTGCCTGGGATGACATGACTGACAGACCTCAATGCTTTGCCAGAGATGGTCTGCATCTGTCACCCCTGGGCTTCCGGACACTGGCCAAGGCTCTTACTGCCCCTACAGTGCCTTTTTTAGGCAGTGTTCCAAAGACCAAATTACTACCATAACAGCTAAAAACAAATGCAATCTGAGGGTCATGCTGCTCAACACTAGAAGTCTAAATCTCAAAATGCACTCGCTCAAAGCACCCCTTAAAATGGAGAACATAAGACATTTGTGCTGTAACAAACACCTGGTTCAAGGCAGCAGAAAACACCCCTGCACTACCAAGCTATAACTCATTCCACACCTTTCGGACCCAGAACTTGGACCGAAGCTCCAAAGGTATTTCCATATTCATAAAGGATGCGCATAACTCCAGACCAGTAGCTCAACATAACGCATCTGAGATACTTCAGGCGCAGCTAAGATTAGGTAAGACAGCGATTCAGGTCGTAGCCTGCTATAGGTCCCCAACCATGTCCTAAGACTCACACTCCACATTCCTAAGCACCCTGGAGAATATTAGGGTCCAACCTAACACTCTTCTACTGGGCGACTTCAACTACCCCTTCATTCACTGGTAAAATTACTCATGAACCAATACACTTACCCAACGTTTCCTGGAATTAATTAATTCCAGTGCTCTGGGGATCAGCTTGTTCTTATCCCCACTAGAGGTAACAACATCCTTGATCTGGTCATTACTAACATGGGCGACTGCTGCCCTACACCAATAGTCAACTCCTCCCTGGTTAGATCCAACCACAAACTAATCATCTTGGAAATATATCCCCCCCCCCCCCTTGCAAAGGTAACCACTATGAAAAACTTCCCCAAAACTAACTTTGGGGTCCTAAAATCAGAGGTGGCTAACTTCACGGCACCCATGCAAATGGAGATCAGTTGCATGACCACCAATTTATACACCAATGTACTGTACAAACATGTACACAAATGCATGGATCTTGCCATACCCAACAGAACCAAGATGGTGTCCTCCAAAACAAAAAAGAGGAAGCCAATCTGGTGGTCCCCTGTCATAAGCAAACTCTACAACAGAAGGAGGAAACTGATGCAGAATAAGGTGAAGTCCCAAGACTGGAAAAACTCCCTTATCAGCCTCAACAAAAAGTTGAGATCCCTCATCAAATCCTCTAAAGCTACCTATGAAAACAGAACTGCAGCAGATAGTAAAGACATCCACAAGATCTTCTATAGTTATGTAAAGAATCTCCATGGCAACACCCAGATTTGCTCTGAGGTACTGAACAATGATACCTCTCATACCGAGCAAACAGATATTGCCAATATACTAGCCGACATATTCATTGCCAACTTTACCCCTCCCCCCGAAGGGACCAGTCACAATACCAGTAGATTGCCAGGCACCCAGTATTACTGCTGCAAAGATTAAAACAGTACTGCCCAAGGCCAAGAATACAGCTTCTATGGGACCTGACAATATCCATGGCTGTGTTCTACATGAACTACAGACTGAACTGGCACCTCACCTGTGTGCCCTGTTCAATCACAGCCTCACTTCAAGTTTTGTCCCTACCGAATGGTGCACTGCTACAGTCATCCCTCTCCACAAAGGAGGAGCGACTACAGACCCTGGGAACTATCGCCCCATTAGCCTGACACGTCTGATATGCAAAGCTATGGAATGCGTCATCATGGACCTAATAAGCAAGGATATAGGGACTCCAAACTCTGGATCCCACACTGTTTGGTTTTGTGAAGGGTAGATCATGCTTGCTCAAATTGGTCAACTTCTTTGAGTCAGTCACCAGAGCTGGGGATGAAGGCAAGATGGTTCATACAGCCTACCTTGATCTGGCCAAGGCCTTTGATACCATTCCCCACTCAGGAATCATAGGAAGACTCACTAAGCTAGGCATCAACTCCTATATCACTAGGTGGGTTGCAAACTGGCTCAAAGGTCAAACCCACAGTGTGAAAGTAGCTGACTCGAAGTCAGACTGCCAACCAGTCAAGAGTGGAGTCCCAAAGGATTCAGTCCTGGGTCCTCTCCTGTTTGGTATCTCCACGCCAACACAAAGGGACTCTGGCTGACAAAGTTCGCAGACGATTGCAAGTTGGGAGCTATTATTAACTCCCCGAGTGATTCAACATCCGATAGAAAGGCCTCACTGAGACCAACGACTGGTGTCAGAACCATGGCCTTGAGCTCATGCAAAAAATGTGTCGTGATTCCCTTTGGGATAAACATGGTTCCCATGAATTACCACATTGATGATAGTCCATTGAACACAGAAGGCGTTATAAAGGATCTGGAAACACAGGTTGACAGCAACTTCTCTTTTGCCCATCACATTGCCACTGTGGTCAGAAAGTCCTTCTATGTGGCACATCTCATTACTAAGGGTTTTTCATCCAGGAAGAAAGAGGCCATTGTCTCCCTCTATTCTTCACTCATTAGGCCAGTCATTGAGTACAATGCCCCATTTGGTATGTACCTCACTAGACACCTGCAACAACTGGAGAGGCTGCAAAAGTACCTCACAAAGGGGATCCTAGGCCTTATCCGTCTCACATCACCTACTTAGAGGCGATCTCTGCTTGACTTACAAAGCCATGTCTGACCCACCTCTGTTAGAAATGCTACATCTAAAAAAATCCTAATCCCTCCGCACCACACACTCCAGAGACTTCAACCTCATTACCACAATCAAGAGAACATGCTGGAGTGACAGGTTCATAACCCAGAGACTGCCCATGCTTTGGAATAGACTTCCCATACATGTCAAGCACAGTACCTCACTGGCCCTCTTCAACAGAGATCTTGATGAGTGGATGGGAAATAGAAAATTCACCCCAGGGATCACTCCAGTGGCTTTACTTGACAGAGGTACTGGGAACTAATGTCGGGTGGCACGATGCCAGGGTAATCCTATGGGCTAGGCTTGCAAAGGCCCCAGGGCCATTAGCCTAGTACACACCTATGAACATATTATGCTCATCTAAGAGACTGATCAGCTCTGATGCAGTCTGAATGCTACAGCAGTACATTCTGTAAATGTTGTAACTTCCCTGTTTTGCCTAGATTAATTACAAATTTTGTTGAAGCATATATTCTATTACCCAAAGCTACTTTTTCGGATAAAAGTACTGTACTTACAACAGACACAGACTCACAAATCTCTCTCTTTCTCCTCCCCTTTTTCACCAACCTGTTAAACATCATGACTCCAGGGGAGCATGAATCCTGATTGTAATCCCTCATAACATTAAGACTTATTATAACATTACTACTATTAACATGCTGCTTATGAGTGTTTGTACTACACTGCAGACATTTATTCTGATTTGTGACTTCTCCTAAATTTTCCATCAGTGCTTTATAGAACATGCATAAATTACTTTCAGACAGTAATTGAAAATCACTTGTATACTATTGTATATTTACTTGTACCTTGCCATATTCTAGACATGACTGAAATTTTATTAGCTATTTGTGTTATGACATGGTCCATCTGGACAGTGATCTACCAGGCAGAGTAATTCAAATGAATGAACAGGTCACTCTCCTTACACCATTGGTTAGTATTTGAAACACTGATAAATTGACTGAGCTAGTATTTTATTCAGTGCCCTTAACGTCTAAGTTTTGTACAAGAGGCACTCTAGTCCCCTAGATAAGGAAACGCTTATTGGAAACCTGCTTTAACAAGGGACCTGCTTACTTAACCATGAAAGACTATCTATTATGAAGGAGATTAAAAATGCCATAAATGAACACTTACAACTATAACAAAGCCCAAAAAAGCAAAACAGAACGACATGGCGAAGTTCAAACTTCAATGTAAAGTGTTATATATGGCAAAAAGGAAAGATATCTAGTATTATCATTCCTCTTGTAGACAAATTAAACCTGCATAATATAGTAACTAGCCAAAGAGATACATATCCACAAAGGTATCAGAGACGCAACTGCTTATGATACAAAGCAATGACAGAAGACAAACAGAAAATGCATACTTTTCTACAAAAGAACCCTTCCTGATGGGTCAGTGATTGGCTTTATCCTCTCCTCCAATTACAATTGTGTACTTTTTCTTCAAAATTCTCACTCACAGCTCAAGGGCAAACATGGCATAACATCATGGTGTCAACTATAAAACAGCATTCAGTCCCAACGTTTGAAAATCAAGAAATAAAAATGAAGACTCAATTCATAACAGTACTAACAAGTAATATACAAGTATATGCTTGCGCTTCTTATAGCAACTCCACACAGCTAAGCATTTTCTAATGGGTAGTGTGATTCACTGTGATTATCAAAGCCAGAGACAGCCAGAGCAAATAATCCCTTGCTCATTGCAGAGACTGTCATAAGGAAGTGGCAGATGTCCAGATTTGGGAAATATCTTATTTTCAGCAATCACAAGTGACTCACTACTGCTGATGTGGGAGTCTGGTCACTGTGGTAAGACTAAAGGGTAGGATTCTGAACTGATCATGATTGGCTCTCACTCAAAAGCAAAGGAACTTCCTGGATACACTTGTCACCTTGCTATGCAAACAGGCAGCGTAGAGGTCTGAAAGAGCACATCCAATCTCCTTAACTGCATTGGTCCCATCAACAGCCTGATTACCATTCAGACAGATTTAGGCAACTGATATGTAGTACTGGTCTAAGGCCCTTTTTTTGTTTTGACCCAGTAAGAACCTGGAATAAACCTGAGATCCTATCTGGTCTAGTGAGACCTCTTGGATGATTCCCTTTTGTAATCAGGTGTAATACCTCTAGTTTGTCTACCAAGATCTGTCAAGGGTAGGACATCTGGTAACAGAAAGGTGAAGGTGGCAGATGATGGGATTTCCAAAAAGGCACATTTGTCTTGTGTGATGGTCAGCCATGCATTTTGATGCAGGGATATGCAACCTCCCCCCCACCTGCCTACAGATGTGGATAACTGGGCAAGTCCTCATGGGGGCTGCTTATGATTTCCAGGAATGGACCATGGAACCCTTGATTTTTGGGATACATCAGTCTGTGGGATAGCATCCATTCAAAAAACACCCTGCACTACAGGAACTTCTGTAAAATCAGTGCTAGAACTGGCAATGTTAGGATTTTTTAAACCAGATGTTCTCAACTCCATTTCAATTACCAGCATAGGATCTTTGGGGAATCATGAACTTGGCCCCAATGCCTGAGGCAAGAGCAGGAATTACTCCAGGTTCAACTGACATTTGCCAAGAGACCCACCCAAGTTATAGCCAGCTACAGACCCGCCTTCCATGTCTCAAGACACCCACTCCTCCTACCTGGACCTACTTAACTCCATCAAGGTACCCCATAACATCCTGATCCTTGGTGATTTCAACTACCCCACCATAGACTGGGTGAACTATTCCTGCACTAATGCACTCACTCAACGATTCCTTGACAACTTCAACTCTAATGCAATAGACCAGCTGGTCTCATCCTCCATAAGGGGAAATAACATACCGGACTTGGTTCTCACCAACATGGGTGACCACTGCACCACTCCCATAGTATGTTCTTCCCTGGTGAGATCAGATCATCAGTCTGTCTCATTCGAAGTTTCTATCTCACCCAACCCCTCCCCAGCCATAACCAGGCTAAAAAACTTCTCAAAAGCTGACTACACCCTCCTAAGGGAGGGTTATCAGCAGCTTCATACCACCCCCCCCAAACAGGATGCAGACAACTATGCTAAATAGTACGCCAGTGCAGTATACAAGGACCTGTACAACTGCATGGACTCAGCCACACCCAACAGAACTAAAACCTGCTCCTCAAGGAAACACAAACCTGTCTGGTAGACATCCTCTATCAACAGGTTTTACAACAAAAGGAAGAAACTGAAGTCCAAGGGTAAAAAGAAACAAATCCCAAATCGGAAAATCTCCGTCCTCCGCCTCAACAAGCAAATTAGATCACTAGTGAAAAACTCCAAAGTCAATTATGAGTTGAAACTAGCCTCTGAAATACAGGGAAACCACAAGTCATCCTTCAGTTGCGTTAGGAACCTCCACTGCAAAGCCCAAGTTTGTTCCATTAGTACTTAATTGTACCACTTACACTGATCCTGCCGACTTATCCAACCTGCAGGCTGATTGTTCACCCCTTTATCACCCCCCCCCCCATGCCCAATCAACATCACGGATACTTGTCCCACACCTCGCATCTCTGTAGATTAAGTGTTAAAGGCCCTATCCAAGGCAAAGAACACAGCTTCCATAGGACCTGATAATATCCCAGGCTGTATTCTGCACCATCTCCAGCAAGAACTAGCTTTACCATTGAGCATCCTATTCAACCACAACCTAATTACAGGCTTCATTCCAGCAGATTGGAGAACCACCAATGTCATCCCCTTACACAAAGGTGGTGCCACTACTGACCCAGGAAACTATTGCCCCATTAGCTTGACAAGTCTGATCTGTAAAGCCATGGAGCATATTATTATGGATCTCATAAACAAGGACATAGGCAATCTCCAAACACTCGACCCCACCCAATTTGGATTTGTCAGGGGCAGATCTTGCCTACTGAACATAGTTGACTTCTTTGAGACTACCACCAAGGCCCTGGATGAGGGAAAGTCATTATATACAGCTTACCTTGACTTGGCCAATGCTTTTGACACAATCCACCACTCGGGCATCATCAAAAAGCTAACACAACTCGATGTTAATCCCCATCTCATCATATGGGTGTCCAAGTGGCTCACAGATAGGACCCACAAGGACAAAATAGATGCCACCACCTCTGACAGCAGACCTGTCACTAGTGGTGTTCCCCAGGGATCTGTCTGGGACCACTACTGTTTGGCATCTATTTTTCAGAGGTCCAGGCAAAGACAAAGGGCCTGTGGCTGGCCAAGTTTGTGGATGACTAAGTTGGGTGCTATCACTGACTCCCCAATTGACATTAACATACTGTAAGAGGGTCTCACAGCTGCAAATAACTGGTGCCAAAGTCATGGCCTTAAGTTAAACGCAAAAAAAAATGTATGATCATACCATTCAGCAAAAACACTGCCCCGACTGATTACCACATCAACGGTAACCCCCTAAACACACAACCCGTGGTGAGAGACCTGGGTACTCAGGATGACAACAATTTCGCATTCGACCATCATGTGGCGGCAGTGATCAGAAAAGCCTTTTAATTGGTTCATCTCATAAGTCAAGGGATTGCATCCACACAAAAGGAGGTTATTACCTCTCTGTACTCCTCCCTCATTAGACCCATAATTAAGTACAATGCCCTGTTTGGTCTGTACCTCTCCAAACAAATGTACCAACTGGAAAAGCCACATAAATACCTCACAGAGAGAATCCATGGCCTCCCACACCTGTCCTATGTGAATGGGCTCAAATTACTATCACTTTACTCGGTATCATATAGATTGCTCAGAGGTGATCTGTGTCTTGCCTACAAGGCAATATTGGACCCTGTCCTACTAGAGATACTCCATATCTGTAAGTCTAACTCCTATTGCATTACCCACTCAATAGGCCAAAATCTAATATGCGACATCAACAAAACCTGCTGGAGACACAGATTTGTCTCCTAGAGGCTGACCCTTCTCTGGAATAGACTTTCCATACATGTCAGAGTACCTCGCTGACCCTCTTCGAGTGCAACTTTGATGAGTGGATGGGAAACCACAAGTTTGCCCCAGGGGTTCCACCTTTGTCCCTCACTGATGGGGGCGACAGTTGCTGACTGAGGTTTCTTTTTTGAGGATAAACTCTTGGCAAGGATTGTAAAGGCCCCAGGGCCGTTAGTCCAGTAACCTCATGTGATCCTATGACAAGAACGTCTGAAGTCCTAACAGGAATAGTCTTCTCTTCTGGGAGCCTTTGGTGTAAAGGATCTATGTCCCGAGGTCTAGTTTTCTCATTTTATTTTTCACTCATTTTCTTCTCCTTTTTGATCATCTTTCTTACTCTCCAATGGAAGCAAGCTCAAATATTAATTAATTTGTTTTTGCTCTCCTACAATGTGCAGGAGCCTATGTTTTTTTTAAGTGTCATCCTCACCACATGAGGGAGTGATCTTGTGTCCACATCTTGCTTTATAAATCTGGAGGTCATGTTCTTACACACACTACAAAAAGTTCTGGACTTTGATAGCAATATAAACAAAAAGTAAAAAAGTAGCAATAATAGCAAACACAGTATAGCAGTAACAACTGTAAAACATCACATAAATACATCTGATTGATGAGACCAACAACCATTTATAAATACAACCAGCCAGTACTATATGAATTGTTAAGCTAGAGAATGGAGTACAGAAGTTAGGAAAGTAAAAAAAAACAGTAGAGTAGAAAAGACTTAACAGAACAATGTAGTCTAACAGGGAGAATGGGGTGTTAAGAAAAGCTGTAGAGATAAGAAACTGTAGAACACTACAGAAAAAACAAACAAAAAGCTGAAGAAAATGAATGCTTATTGGCACAAAATGAAGCTGAAAAGGAATTTCTGAGACTAAAAAAACACCAACAGTAGGAACATTCATCCTCGTGCTAAAAGCAGCAAACTTGATCTGCAGAAAGGGATCAAGGCCTCCACCTCTGTCAGCAAAAGGCTTGAGAAGCAATCTAGCAGAGACCTGCCTCTGTGGGTAGGACCGTACTTGATCCCACTCATAGGATTTCAAACCTCTACCATCCTCTTAGGACAAATTAGGTAAAGGAATATCTCCCTCTGATGTCCCCAGCTGTCTAGGATGTCCTCTGCCACTTACAACAGTGCTTTACCATCATGCACCCTTCCTAGAAAGACAGAATGCCACTGTGTGTCTTCGCTCATTACTGGCAGTCACATAAGAAATTAAGGTTTCATTGTTTTACGCATTGAATGCAGGAACAACCCTGCAGTTTACTGTAGAGGATTAACGCTACACATTTTTAATTAGCTTCAATCTGCAGTCCTGAGATTGATTTCCTCTGCTATCCTTTTACCTACTGTAAGACTCAGAGCAGGTCACTTAACCAGAGTGTGCTCCTGAAAAAAAAAAAAAACAGCCTGGTAGATACCACAGAGGATTAAGGTTATGAGCTGTTAACTTACATGTAGTCCACGGTTTGATTCCTGCAGCTTCCATTTACTGCAGCTTCCATTTACCAACAATGCAACTCTGGGACATCCAAGACAGCTTCACACTGAGTGACAGCTTAATTTCAGCTCTCCCAGTATGAAAAGAGAAACTCAGAAGAGATCCAGAGAACTAATATTTTGGGTAAATTTCAGTAACTGGCTACTAAGTGCACTGCCGGGAAGCCAGCAAAAAAAGAAATTTACAAAACCTGAAAGAAAATCAACCACAAAAGGTAAGGAAAAAACACTGACTGGGAAGAATTCCACAGCTGATGAGCAAAAAACAGTGCAATCTCCTTTGGTGCAATACATGACTTCCAGTAACCTACAGGAAAAAATAAGTCAAATGTACTCAGAGCTGATTAAAATAAACAAAACACTGATGGAGTATGTTGTTGTTGTCTCTCGGCTTTTCCCGGTTAGGGGTTGCCACAGTGGAATTCCGGTCCGCTAATGATTGGCAGTAGATTTTGAAGAACGCCAAGGTGCCAGCTCGACGTTCAACCTTCAACGAAGGCACGCCCATTTACGCATGTCTTTTGAATGCCCACCCAACCGCAGGGAAGACATGCAGACTCCACACAGAAGGCACTCCCTGCACTCCAGCCGAGAATAGAACGGGAGAACCTTTTGCTGTGAGGCAAGAAGGCTACCGCTGCACCACTGGGGATATATAAACTCAAATAATAAAAGGATGGATAAAATGGAAGAACATTTAAACAGATATTCAGATGAGGTGATAAAACTGCAAAAACTGGAGGTCGAAATGAAGAAAAGACTGACTGAATATGACACTGCTCAAGCGGAGATGTTTAAAACAAATAACAGAATTAGAAAACAGAGCATGCAGGGAAACCTGAGATTGTCTGCTGCAGCAGAGATGCTAGAAGGGACAGACTGCATTAATTTTATGAAAACACAAATAAGCAACTGCACTGGTATTCCATAGTAGGAGTTGTTAACTGAAAGGGCACACTGTGTGTATGCTCCAAACCTGGCCAAGAGCAAACAACCTAGACCTTTAATAGTAAAGATACAATCCTACCAGCAGGAGGAGATGATTCTGACAAAACTACGGCAGAAGGACAAAGTACTAAAAGTAGAAGTCAGCAGAATGTTTGTGGAAAATGATTACTCACTGTATACCAGGCATAAGAGGAGCAAATTTATTCCACTAATCAGGGAATGTCAAGAAGCAGGCATGAAATTCAAACTGCTGTAACCAGCTATCTTCAGAATAGTCTTTCCTGGAAGGACAAAATCATTTTTGATGCAGGACATGCCAAGAAGGAAATACAAAAGTTTGTCCAACAAAAAGTGAGCTGTGAAACAAACACATTCTGCTTTTTGTTTTTCTGGTAATAAAGACCACAGAGAGAGACTGTGCCAGTAAAACATTTTCCAGTGTTTCAACAGAAAATGCTTGAGAGACATAAAAAAAGAACAAGAGTTGACTAGAGGAACTGAGAGTACACTGGAAAGGAAGCAGATACTGGATTTGGGAGACAAAGATAAAAAGGAATAAAACAAGCAACTTGGAAATTGGCAAATAAATGTGGGATTATAAAGCATTAATTATATTTGTGAAACATGACAGAACAAGAAAACATGGCAATATTGGACTTTGATAAACTTGCAGGGGACAATAAAGCATATGCCCTACTTCATGTCATTAATGTTTGGAGTAACGCTTAGGAAAGGGGAAGAGGAATGAAATAAAGATCTCCTCTAGCAAATAAATAAATACACAGTTGTTGAAGCAACCCTATTATCTGGTTCTCATGTCTCCATGGAGACCATGTGATAATGAGCAATAAAAACAGAATACTTCTTTCTTTTAATGGCCTTCTTTCAATGGTTAGATCATCATTTTTCTGTAAGCATTCAAGTGTTTTCTCATTCTGGGAGAGCAATAATGGCAAGCCAAAACCAGACCGCAATTATTAGAAGTACATACTGTTCCATGCATCTTAGCATGGATAACCTTCCTTTTAGGTTAACCCAAGTATGTGAGTGTGGCTGTCTGTTTGGGACAACTGTTCCTATTAGGAAGGTAAAACTTCAATATTTGAAGATGTACATAGTTTTGTGTGTTAATAATATTAAGTTAGTAGGTTTTTGGGGTGTATTTGTTTGTTTGAGGGCTTTCAATAAAATAAAATGTTTTGTAACGTGACATAGGCTCCAATGGATATGACAAGAAACAACTGTATAAAAGGTCAACCTGTCAAACATTAGTGTGTGTGCATGCAACAGAAACGCTGGAACTGTTACAAATAAAAGGTGGGAATAAAAACTTTTTAACATAAGTCTTTTGGGTACTTGCGTATTATCGCAACCAGATTTTCGCTATTGGGATTTTCACTTACTTCGGTAGACATGGGGCCATGAAACACTGGAAGGTGGTATACAGAATCTGTACTGCTAGGAGATAATTTTGGATTACCTTCAGAAACAGAAACAGTGGAGAAAACCCTCTTCCTGTTTTTTGCGAGTGTGGTGCACGCTTGAAATGTCATGCCTGCTGTCGGTGTGATGAGCAGACTGTATTCGCTGTGTGGAAGGAATCCTTCAGAGAAGGCAAACACAGACACAGAAGTGATGGTTTTGGTGACCTTTATTTTTCTGACAATTTGCGAATACAACAATGGTTAAAAGTAGGCAAGTGTAGCTAAACACTTGCTCAGTGCCTGGGTTTGACTTCTCTGAAGAATTCCTCCTACAAGTTAAAAAAAAAATACAAACAAGAGTACGATAGCAGCCATGAAAACTGTAGCATGCATGTGTAATGCAAAAAACAGGAAGAGGGTTTTCTCCACTGCTTGTGTTCCCGAAGGTAATCCGAAGACATTCTCCAGCAATACAGAGTTTGATTACCACCTTACAGTAAATGTAAAGTTTTTGGGCAGTACTACATATTTACAAAGACAGTCTCAATTGTTTTATGCACTCCTATCTGTGCTGGTATGCGCATTTTGCAACAGTGAAAATCTGGTTGCGATAATACTAAGTACCGCCTTTTGATATTATCTTTAAATGTTAATGGTCTCACAAATAAACACAAAAAAGAAAGACTAGTGAACTATATTAAAAAATGTAGACTGCAAATAGCTATGCTACAGGAGATACATTTGGAAAGAAAAGAATATGTGAATTTGATAAAGAAAGGTTTTCAGGATGGTTATTCAGTAAAATACCTGGGACAAAGCAAAAGAGGAGCATGTATATTAATTGAAAGAGGAGTTCCAATAGTGATAGAAGAGGATAGAAAAAGGTAGTAACAGTAGATATGTAGTACTAAGGGGCTACTGGCAAGGGAGGAGGATTACACTGGCACATATTTATATTCCACCTGAAACTGCTATAATGGAGCTTAAGAAAAATCTGGGAGAAATAATCAGTTTTCAGCAGGAATATTACTTGTAGGTGGGGACTGGAATTTGATCTGTAGCAGGGAAGATGTCTGGGGGGCCTAGAAGGGAAAATATAAAACAAAGGGTAGATTTTTGAAAATATTTATGACAATATTTGGCATGAAAGATGTGAATTCAGTAGTAGGGGGTTGGAGTAAATTTACATATTATTTCCCAAGATACAAAAACTGGGCTAAGCTACACAGAGCTTACATTTCACAGAACATGTGCATTTAATTGGAAGTTTTGATATACATCCAATACCTATTTCAGATTATGTGCCAATAACCAAAATAAAAACGCAAGGTAATGAAATAAAAATCAGCACTGGTGCTCTCCCACCTACAGTGGATATAAAAAGTGTACACACCCCAGTTAAAATGCCAGGTTTTTGTGATATAAAAAAATAAGACCACAATAAATCATTTCAAAACTTTTCCCACCTTTAATGTGACCTATAACATGTACAATTCAACTGAAAAACAAAAAATCTGTTAGGGGAAAAATATAAAAAATAAAAAACGTACATTAAGCTGGTTGCATAAGTGTGCACACCCTTAAACTAATGCTTTGTTGAAGCATCTTTTAATTTAATTAAAGCATTCAGTCTTCTTGGGTACACACCTGCCATCAATTAAAGAGACTCTTATTAACCTCAAACAAAGTTCAGCTGTCCTAGTAGGATTTGGATTTTCCTGACATTTACTCAGTTCCCTGCTACAGCAAAAGCCATGGTTCATAGAGAGCTTACAAAGCATCAAAAAATCTCATTGTTGAAAGGTATCAGTCAGGAGAAGGGAACAAAAAATTTTCCACAGCATTGCATATACCGGGTACCGCATGGCAAGAAAGACAGATGTAATGGCGTTGGCTGCATGCTTTATACCCCTGACTACCTGACGTCATGGAAGATGAGACAGCAACCAAAGCAGGACCCAAGACTTTGATAATCAGGCCGACTGAGGGCTACTGCAAGCAGATAACCCAAATATGACTGCAACAGTGAAACATGAAGAACATCACAGTGAAGACAGTCATCAAAAAGTGGAGAAAATATGGGACAACAGTGACAATGCAAAGAACTGGACAAACCTCCAAAATTGTTGAAAAGACAAGACAAAAACTAGTCAGGGAGGCTGCCAAGAGAACTACAGCAACACTGAAGGAGTTGCATGAATTTCTGGCAAGTACTGGTTGTGTACTACATGCAACAACAATCTCCCGTATTCTCCATATGTCTGCACTATGGGGTAGGGTTGCAAGACGGAAGCAGCCTTTTCTTACACAGAAAGACATCCAGGCCCAGCTAAAATTTGCAAATTAATACATCAAGTCTCCCAAAAGCATGTGGGAAAATGTGTTATGGTCTGATGAAATCAAGGTTGAACTTTTTGGCCACAATTCCAAAAGGTAATTTTGGTGCAAAAACAACACTTTGCATCACCAAAAGAACACCATCCCCACAGTGAAGCATCGTGGTGGCAGTATCATGCTTTGGGGTTGCTTTTTTCAGCTGGAACTGGGGCTTTAGTCAAGGTGGAGGGAATTATGAACAGTTCCAAATATCAGTCACTTTTGGCCCAAAACCTTCAGGCATCTGCTAGAAAGCTGAATATGAAGAGGAATTTCCCTTTCAACACGACAATGACCCCAAACATACATACAAATCAACAAAAGAATGGCTTCACCAGAAGAAAATTAAAGTTTTGAAATGGCCTAGCCAGAGTCCAGGCCTAAATCCAATAGAAAATCTGTGGGGTGACCTGAAGAGCATCTGACAGATTTGGAGCACTTTTGCAAGGAAGAGTGGGCAAATATTGCCAAGTCAAGATGTGCCATGCTGACAGACTCCTACCCAAGAAGACTGAATGCTGTAATGAAATCAAAAGGTGCTTCAACAAAGTATTAGTTTAAGGGTGTGCACACTTATGCAACCAGCTTATTGTACATTTTTTTTTATATTTTTCCCCTAACAGATTTCTTTGTTTTTCAGTTGAATTGTACAGGTTATAGGTCACATTAAAGGTGGGAAAAGTTTTGAAATGATTTATTGTGGTCTCATTTTTTATCTCACAAAAACCTGGCATTTTAACAGGGGTGTGTATACTTTTTATATCCACTGTATCTGCTGAAAAGAATTTAAGGAATGGGTAGCGGAAATTATTCAGGCATTATTAGAAAAGACAGATTTTTCTTCTGAAAATAAAGCTAGGGAGTGGGATAAAATTAAAGTGGAGTTTAAAAATAGGGTGGAAATACAAGAAAAAGAAAGATGGTTAAGAAGCAATAATTATTTATAGAGGGACTGACAAATGTTAAAAGTATTGCAGACTAGGGGGACTCTCACAGAACAAGACGAGGAGAAATTACAGAGTGCTAAGCAGAAAATAAAGGATTACCTCGATAATAATAATTTGTTTAGAAAGACTGCTGTTAAGCAACTGTTTTTTTAATAAAGCCAGAACAGAAAAACTGTTAGCACAACTCAAGCAACACAGAGTAGAAAGGGTCATCATCAAGCTGAGGGACCCTGTAACAAGGAAGATAACAAGAGATCATGTAGCGGTACTGTCTGTATAAAGTAGAGAAATATGGAGATCAAGGAAAGGTACAAATGGACATTTTTATGAAATAATTAAATATGCCAAGATTAGAGGTAGAAGAGACTCAATTACTAATGGTTAGGATAGGAGGAGATGAAATAAAAATGGTGCTGTGGAAGTCTGGAAGCTAGGAGAGAAAAAAACTAACAACAATCGGGAAGGTCTTGTTTATCAGTATTTTAAGAGAAGCATCACCTTCCTGGAAGAAAGTGGTGGCGGCTGTAATACCTAAAGAAGGTAAAGACCCATCAGATCTACCTTTATTCAGGTCCATTTCAATCTTAAACCATAATTATAAAGTGTTTATGTCTATAATGGCTAAAAGAACAGCAAAGGTGATGCCAAAATTGACGGACATGCATCAATGTGGTTTTACGGAGGGGAAGCGAACATTTGACAATATTAACAGAATACTGATGATCCAGACAGATGATGCAGAGAAAGTATCTGACAGAGTAATCTGGAAGTTTATAAGCAGGGCAATGGAAGCATTTGCATTCCCTGATAAAATTATAAGGTTGATTAGGAGGATATATGAAGGAACAGAAGTGTAATTTAAAGTGGGTGTCCTCTCTGATAATTTCTGTTTGAGCAGAAGAACTAGGCAGGGGTGTTCCCCTTTGTTATTTACACTATATTTAGAAATATTGGCAAAGAAAATAAGACTCAGAAATTCAAGGATATAATTGATATGGTAGTCAAGAAAAGCTGGCTCTGTTTGCAGATATTACTTTATACTTGATAAAACCAGAAAAGGGCATTTCAGTGTTGTTGAACATTTTGAGTCAGTTTCAGATCTTTTTGGGATATAAAATTAATGAAGTTGAAACAAAGGCAATAGCTGTAAATTATTTAGCCACACGTGAATTGGTTCAGCAATATTCATATTTATGGGGGCATGACAGGAGTTTGGATTAAAATGGATTCTGGTGTGGCAGCCAAGGATATGTGAGAAGAGACTAAACAAAAGAGAAAACAAAAGTTGAGAAAATGGAAGCTCTGTTATATGGATATGGATAAGAAGATACAAGCAGTTAAAATGTTTTAGTCCCTTTAGTTTTATATGGATTTACTTTATAATCCCGAAACCCTGAAATACCGAAACTCAGAATTTCAAGACCATAAAGCCAAAAGATCCAAATATCGAAATTGTGAGTCCTACACTAACCAGACACCACACACATACACAAACACACACATTCCCCCCACACACAAACACACAAACATACACTACATACAAGCAGGGGGCGCAAGCCCCCCCTGCACCCCCCACACACCCCCTACTTAAATATGCTAACTCCAAGGTCACATTACCCAAACACATGAAAACACCACGACACACCTACATTCCCCTTGCACACGCACATCACAGTCACAACACACACTGACACGCACTAAAGCCCCTAAACAACACTCTTAAACATACATACTTACCTGAACTTCCACTCAAACACCGCAATACCAGAAGTGCTACTTCAACATCTCTGAACGTTGGGATTTTGAAATTCGCGCTTCTGGGGTTTTTGTATTTAGAACTTTCGGCTTTATGATCTCGGGATTCTGAAATTCGGTATTCCAGAATTTTGAGATTATATAAAGTGTTCCCGTTTTATACACAGGTCAGGCATATTTTTATCAACTAGAGAAGAAGTTGCAGATAGCAATTAATAAAGAGCTGAAGGATTTTATCTGGGAGGGGAAGATGCCAGGAGTCAACTCGGATAAGCTAATTCTTCCAAGAGACAACGGCGGATTGGGATTACCCAATTTGAAGGGGTATTTCAGAGCTACACAGTTAAGTCTTCTATGCATAACACAACCAGAAACCTATAATTCAAAGTGGAAAGGGATGATGAAATGGGGGGGGGGCTCAAAAAACATGGAGAGAGTGGGATTTTGTATGCATATCCTTAAGGAGAATATAAATATAGTGTTCTGCATGGTTATTGTTAAAGTATCAAAGTATTTTAACAACTATGCCAACAGGGGAATGGAGAAAAGAAATTCTGCCAGCAGGAGTGACTGCAATTAGGGATATAGACAATTGGCAAAAAGGGGCTAGAATTTATTGGAGAAACTTGGTAAAAGAACCAAGGCATTGGCAGCAAATAATTGGAGAGGAAAAGGTAATAGAATGTGAAGAGGAATGTAAAGAGGCCAAGAATTTATTTTGACTGCAGGACAGAGATTGCCTTCCCTATCAAGGATCAATTTCAGAGTATAGACAAACAGAAAGAAATGGGGGGGGGGGGGATTTTTAGACAGAATCTAGAATAGAAGATGCTGTTACAGTCTGAATTAGTAAAGAATACAAAATATTGTATAATAACTATAAGAATTAATCAGAGGAGGTTAGAAAGGATTAGGATGAGAGACTAGATAACCAATTCACAAAAAAAACAGAGAGACGCATGTGTCTCCCAAATATGCAACAAAGTGTAAAAAATTTAAGATCTTTACTTGGAAATGTTTAGGTACGTATTTTTATACCCTAAGTAGACTCCTGTGAAATTTTCCACAGGTAGACAGCAAATGATGGAGGTGTGATGGTGTAACTGGGAGCATGCTGTCTGGGAGTGTAAGGAGTCGGCAGTCTTTAAAGATTCCCTGTGGAATGCTCTGACAGAGATACAGGGTGAGCAAATTGGTGTAACTAAGGAAATGATTTTTTGAACTATGATACAGAATCAGAATTGCCTAGACATAACCTTGTTGAGTCTAATTATGATGGCTGCCAAAAAAGTAATTACTAGAAAATGGAAATAAAAGTCATCAACTTTACTAGAAGTATTGGAAAAATGGAAATAAAAGTCAACCAACTTTACTAGAAGTAATGGATATAGTAACAGAGATAAAACAAATGGAACTGGGATCTTTAGAAAAGGGTGGAGCAAATTACACAGGAAAAAATAGGAACTGGGGGAAAGCATAGTTGTGCAAAATTTTACCATAACCATAGATGTCCTTCTGTTCTGTATGCTGCTGCATCCATTACAAGAGGGAGTCTGCCTACTGTTAACTTGTACGTCCAGCCATTTTACAAATGGTAAATGCTACTGCTAAGGTATATGTGACGGCCAGCATTACTCAGCATACGTCAGCCATAAACGGAAGTCGGGTATAAAGCAGATGTCAGTACGCACCTACCTCAGAAATGAATGCCGCCGGGCACCAGCGACAATGGATTGGGTCCTCAGGAGTCAGGCAAGCGTCAGGGGGCAGGCAGGGTGGGAAACTATACAGCAGCATATAGAAGAGAAAAACATCTATGGTTATAGTAAGATTTTACACAACTATGCTATGTTCTTCTGTTCATATGGTGCTGTATCCAGTATGAGGGAAAGTGTAAAAGCTCATGCTATTAAGGATTGGGAGGAGGAAGAGAGACTTTTTCCACAAAGCCATGCAGATTGGCCCTGGCAAATCCTGCTCTGGAAATGACATCCAACTTGTAATGTTTGGTGAAAGTGGGGACAGAAGACCACATGTCTGCC